>NW_015539839.1:128260-171294 GCF_001515605.1 Sinocyclocheilus anshuiensis | reverse complement strand
TTTGATTCTAAAAGACCGTAATTCATTTTGTAATATGACACTTGACACTGCCCACTAAGGGGGAGGAGACCGCCAAAAGATTTTAAAGTACCATTTCCATGGCAACGCAATGTCTGATTTCGAAATGGTTTTCACAGGATGAATCTTGGGCTTCTAAGCTTTCAAATGATATATGATTTATGATGATTACTAAAAGATTTGATAGAGAAAAAAGACAACAAATAAAAAAGAGCGCCAAGTGTCCCACAGGTGGGACGGTGACAGTTAAGGGGTTAATTGTTCATATTTGAAAATAAAAATCATTTAAAAAATAATAATAAATGGTACCTTCAAAATATCTTATAGGCCTTTTTAATTAAAGTAATAGTTCACCCCAAAAATGAAAACTCTCTCTATTCACCTTTTTCCTGAATGTGGAAGTCTCATCCGCCTCATAACAGAAAGATGCCTTACATTTCCGGTATCTGGTCAAATTAACGTACAACTTAAGTCTTCACACTGTCACGTGTTTGTTTCTGTTTAGTTCCTGTCTGCCCTTATTTGGTTCTATTCCTGTTCTCATTTAGTTAATCATCATTCATTAGTTTCCACCTGTGTTCATTAATCATCTTATTAGTCAATCGGTTGGTTTACTATAAATAGCTCTGCCTTTCCTCTGCTTCTTTGTCCGTTCACCGTCATGTTTAGTTGGCTCTTAGATGCTTGTGATTTAGCGGTCTCCTGGTTATTCTTTTGAGTTTAAGTTGGAATTAAAGATTGTGTGCTGGATTACTCCTGCGTCGTGCGCTTGTCTCCTTAGAGCACCGTACCTGTGACACACACATTTTTATACTTTGTTATATTTAAAAAAAATTCAGTTTAATAAATTCAGTTGATCTTTATACCCCCATTTTAACATGGATTTCTATGGAGACCAGAACATGAGAGCATCCAACCAGAAGGTGGATAGTTTGAATCTAAAGATAATTTACTTTTGAACATATATTGGTTTGTGATATACAATAAAAAAAACTAATAAACAACAATTTTATTATAATCTGTGACATCTTGTCCTATTTTTTTTTTAATAATAAACATAGCTGACCTTCCACACACACAGTTTCAGGCACGTTTGACTGATGGGTCTCTGAAAAGACAGAATTCACAGGAAGGGCATCCGATAGCACATTCTCTCTCTTCCAGCTTTCTATTCTAGTGTCCTAGAGCAGCGGCTTCACAGGCCTGGCTGTGATCAGGCCACTGCTGAAAGATAGATACCTTCACCTGCCCATATCTGCCCTGGGCATCACAGCCACATTCCTTAGAGTGGGATTGACAGGACAGCCCTCCACCAACACAGACTCTTTTAACTGCTAGTAAAGGAAAGACTTCACAAGGCAGCTTTGGCATGCTACAGTGAGGTGGCTGGAAGTACAATCTTACGTCATGTTAACTTTTTAACATTTATTTAAAGATCCTGTTATTCAGTCATTTGAAGAAGCATCCTTAGTTATTTATGCTCAGCTGAATCCGCTGTCAGGGAATAGTACGTAAGCCATTCCCGACTCAAAGTAAAAAGTAAAAAGGTAACTGTTAAATAAAAGTTAAAGTTGCAGTTACAAGTAGAAATAACAAGAAATAAAGTGGCAATTATGCAAGACAAAGTTGCATGTGTGTTACCATGATGGTGTTTGGTGTTTGTGTGAATGACACTGTGCACCTTCTATATATATTATTTAAAAGCTGCTTGTGATGGGCTTTGGTTCATCATGTGACTTTCATCACCACCTGCATTTGGTGGTTATCGGTGTATTACAAAGGTACAAAACAGATTTCAGTACTTCAATAGGTTGGTATATTAACATTATATCAGTTAATTAAATTACGGTATTTAACTATAAATTTAAGTTAAAACCGTAGAAACTAAAACGTCGCTACCGTATTTTTTACGGTAAAATTCCGGCAACCACAGCTGCCGTTTTTTTTACCATAAATTTTACAGAATTTTTTACAGTGTACATGTTTCATGTTACATTTAAAGTTTAGCTGGGTATTTTAAGCTTAAATCTAGAGTGGAAATGGACAAAAAGGTATTGAGATGGAAATTTAAACTGGCTCTACAAACCTGCCCTAACAACTGATATAATTAGAGGTTCCACTTCAGTTTAACAGATTGGAGCTCTTAGATTAGTCCTCTGGTTTTGTCTTGATAAATCCTTAAAGGAATGTCCAGTCTTCCAGCTACCTGCTTTCCTCTCTCTATTTAAGGGGGGTTGGGAGATTGTTATCTCAGGCTCAGTTTACTATGTACCCCAGCTCAGCCTAATGTGTCTATTTTGATGTGTACGGTCCACTCGTGTCTTTGTGTAAGCCTGCAAAGAAAGTATTTGTGTTAAATTGGATAGCAAGCAGCTTTCCTGCTGATAATTGAGTGGCCATTTGTAAATTTTAATACAGATGTCGCTGCACGCCATTGTGTGAACAAGCCTACTGGTTAAACAAAACATGAAGCTTATCAGTTTTCAATGAATGTGAGCATGTCCATAAATGTCTCACACATTTGTTATGAAATATTAAAATGATCTGCCTTTATATTAGTATATGCATTATATGCATTTACTGTATATCAGCATGTCATCCTTTTTCACAAATAACATCAATACATTTTAAGTGCTCTTCTTTTGTCAAACAGATGTTTTAGCTTGAGGTAAGTGGTCATGTCAAAGGCTAAATACACGTAGGAGGTTATTAGCTGGCTTTACAGCTCATGGGAAAAAAAGTAAAGTGGATTTTAGCATTTTGGAGCCTATTTTCTTTTGTCAGCAAGATAATAGTCCCAATGTTGTATGCTGATGTATAAATGTGAAAAATTACTATAATTAAAAACAATATCAACTCTCTGTTTTACAGATCTCTGAACCTGACTGATGGTTTTTTTTAAACTGGAAGTAACAGCTGAACTAAATTGTAAACTATGTGAGTCATTGTTAGAACAACGTTGTTTGAATATACATACAGCACTAAGAAAAGTCTGTAAAAACAGGGCCCAGTGTATTGTGTTAATGTAAAGAAATTTTCTGTATAAATTCTCACTAGTGTTTCACTCATATTTTAAAATGCATTGTGTTGTTTTATGGTTAAAGGAAATATACATAAACTTAATGAAGTACAACTGAATGGAGAAACTTAATGGAGTTTCTGTTTTTCTGCAGATTTTTGTTCCTACGTTGTATTACAATTAGCATAATATTACCTGTTATGTTAGATTTTAATATTGTAACTATTTTAAACCTAATTTATGAAAATCTAATCTAACCTTAAAAGGATAATTTTGTAAATGTTCAACCAGCTTTGTATTGTTGTTGGCTGTATATGTAAATGAACAATGTGTACTTTTTCCATGTTATTACACCCAGATATCACAATTTATTTTCCAAGCAAAAGGATGCTTGGAAATTAACAGAATGATGCAAAACATGTCACTTTGGCAGCTCCAGGCTTTTTAATAAAACTACAGATTGATTCTTTGTTTCTTGTATTCCCGCCTATTGACAGAGCATATATATCAATATATAAATTTGTTGAGTGTTGACGTTTATGGCAAAAGTGACATTTTACATTTTTAATTAAAATGGATCTGTATGTAAAGGAAATTCTGTATAGGAAATGCTATAGAGCTCACAGTTCCTCTGTTGTATGTACAGTATATATATGTTTTAATGCCTATAACTGTTAACTGTAAAATGTATACATTTGCATAATACAACTTTTGATCACTGTAATTTTTTTGGAATTCTAATTTTCTATTTTTTTCTTTCTTTCTTTCTCTATGTAATGCTTTCATTGTTGTAAATGTCCATTGGACTTTATGTTTTGGGTTAAAGGCTAGTTTTATTAATTTGTATTAAGATGTGTCTTCTTAAACTGCTGTAAACTACACAGTCTAAAGAAAGATATAAGCCTACTGTTGGGTGCAACATGGGCGTATAATTAGTTGCTTCTGCCTTCTAATAACATATTGTCAAGTAATACAATAAAAATTGATCTTGATCATACATGTGATTTAATATTACTTGTAGTTTACATAAATCTCTTTCTTGAAAAACAGTCTTGGTTTTTAAATAAACATGTACTTTAAGTTAAAGACTATCTTCTATATCAAATTGTAGTTTATGATATCAAGTCATGTTCTGGCTGCCCATTTTACTTATTACTGCAGCTACAGTTCAACAGTAACCACAAAGCAATTTGTCAGGTGTATGTTCTGTCTGTAATAAAGCAAGTTTACTGTATGAGAACTGTATTAGAAACTGCTTTAAGTAACCAAGCAGATGCCAGCATAGATGGTTCCATAACAAGCCTGCAATAAAAGTTTTATTTCTGGTTTGAAGTAGTTAAGATTGCATTTATGAGTTGCCTCCTCCTACAAACTTTGATACCAGATTAGAGACCATCAGCTATTTCATGAGAGTTGAAACAATTTCATACTCAACAATATTACAATAAATTATAATAAAATGTCTTACTCATCTAAAATGTGTTGTCTCTGACAAAGTGTCTTAATTTTACATTTTCTATTATGTACTAAACTTTTTATATTGCCTCATGTTGCAAATTTCCAGGTGCACACTGAAACATCTCAAACCATGTGTGCTGTGTGATAAAAGACAGGAATTAGTTGTCACTTCAGAAAATCAAACACCTGAACATCAGTAGTCCTTGAACTGACATGTTTATAAAAACAAGAGGAAGAGGAATGTGAGGAAGTAGTAGGTGATGTATAGTGAGGGCATCTATGCTGCCTTGTGGATAATACCTAGCATCTTAGAGAGACCTTCCCAGTATTTGAATCAAAATCATGACTAGAACATAAAAGAAAAATGAAAAAAAAAAAAAACAGGAAGCCAAGAATGCTATTAAAATACAAGAAGTGTAATAGGTTGTGCTGATATTATATTTTTAATATTAAATAAATAAGGAATAATTGACAAAGGGTCTTTGCATTGTGGCCGCATTACCACCTCGTGTGTGTATTATTTTAATCTAATAATTCAACAGATCGGAGTCAATTATTCTGCTTATACTACAGTTACCACACCTCAAGACATTGTTCATACGTTGTATTTCAAGACATTTGTCAGGTTTTAAAATAACCATGTGTGTAGGGCTAATTTCTTACGCATCTCATCCCACACTTCCATTGCTAATTCCAAAATGTCATTTTAGACAAGGAGGTTTGAGCCGTTGATAGCAGACTAACGCAGTTATTAATGCAGAGAGAGACTAGTAGCGAAACAGTACGTTTATTTGCTTCAAAAACAGTGCTGTTATTACCTTGCTAGTGACAAATATAATGTAGCTTTTAAGTTGCTAGATTATTTTACTGCTAAAATCATCAAAGCAACGCTGACAACACATTTCTGTGCAAGCATGTGCCCATACTGTACGTGTGCGCGCTTGTAAAGGAGAGAGAGCAGGAGAAAGAGAAAATGTGCTTTCCGTACTATATAAAAAATAATAAAATTAATTTTGAGTTATTATTTTTGCCCTATTGTTTACTATATTTATTTGCTTGGTCAGTGTCATTGTGGATTTTGGTTCTTTTGCTGTTGTAGGCTGTAACGACCTTTTAAATAACTGAAATCATTTTGAAAAGTGATAATGAACTGTAATGAGGTCAATACCTGCCTGGAACTATTTTAGACATGCGTTTCCCTGAAAATAATTGCACATATTAGAACTTTCGTCAAACAATCAGAATTAAGCATTCAGCAGCCCCTTTAGTATAAATGTAAAATACTTTAAGACAACTAAAAAAAAATTACTTCTATAAAATAATCTTGTATATTCCGAAATAGAAAAAAATAATTTAAGAGAAGACCCAACAGAGACCGACAAGTCTACAGCACACCAACTTAACACTGTACAGTTCTTGTGGTCAGCTGATGGACACTGGTGTGTGATTGGGAGAAAGGGAGGAGACTGAGGAAAGGTATCGCAAGAATGCTGACGTGACCGCAGCGCAAGAGGAACGGTGCCACTGGGCAGGCCAGGCAAAAAGCCACCCCTCTCCCAGCTCACCCTGTGCTTGATCCAGAGGAGTAAATTATCCTAGGATCCTCTATTTATACAGTGTGTATATTTACAACGGTGGATGATTGGGATGCTGCAATGTGCGAAAGCAATGTGAAAACGTTGCCGTCCTTTCTGGGAAAGAGTTATTCTGAGGCAAAGAAAGTTTTGGCTGATGCTGGCAAAGCTGAATAGCATAACTACCATGACTTTGAGGGCTTGGTCCACTGAACCTGCCCTGAACTAACCCAAGAAAAGTTTGGATGAAACATCCATTTTTATTTCAGAAAGCTGTTCCTAACAGTATTATATCACTCTTCTCAGATGAACTGTCTATATAAAGTATTAATATAATAACACAAAGCACAGAACATCCTGACATTCCCTCAGGAACCCAATTATAAAAGATGTCCTAAAGGCACTAAAGGTTGCCTGCTTTGCTTTAAAGTGACACAATTTATATGCAAGTGCTGATTGATTAGCATGTGGCTGTTGACATATTTGTTGACAATATTTTCACTTTATTGAGGGACATGTAGAGGCACCCTTCCTGTGCCCAACCATGAGTGTATTGACATAGTACATAGTAGCGTGTTGTCTGTTAGCATGCTTGACCTATACTATGGCTGAAAAGGTGAAGGGTTGAACGCTAGTAGCGGCGTTCGTCTGTAATCTATGTATCCTGAGACAGTGATGCATGGTCACAACTGCTGTGTACAGCTGGATACAGCCATATGTTAACACGGCTATATGCCAGATTTAAGGCTGGGAAATGTTCAACTAAGATAACAATACCGGACTTGCGAATGGTACTGTCAATAATGACTAATGTGACTTCGTTTCTAAACAAATTATGTTTTTATGTAGTCTAGAGGCTATATGCATATGGTTCACTTTTTCTGTGTGGAGCTGTGGGGTTTCTAAACATTTTTTGGTAAATTGCTTTTCAGAAAGTGTTGTTTTATAGCCCTAGATCAGTAGGTTTTTTATTCTTTTTATGTCAGAAAACGTACTCGGTTACTAACGTAACCTCGGTTCCCTGACGAGCTGAGAGGTCCCGATTCCAGCTGCGAAGGTGTGTCAACGGCGAGCGGCTTTGGATCAGCTTGAGACGTAGAGTCGTCGCTGAAGGAGAAGAAATCTGAGAATCCTGTGGCGAGCGCCCGCTTATATAGCCAGATGCCCTGCCCATTCTGGCGGGCTTTGGCGGGCTTCGTCGCCATAGGCTCGTGCAGCTCCACTGCCGTGCCATTGGTTCGTTTTTAAAGCCCTGCACGAACCAATGGCCGTGCAGTTTCACTGCGTGCATGAAATAGGCTTCAGTTCAGGAGAAAAAAGGCTTTTTCCCTTATGCGTCTTAAGCAAGACGCAGTACGAGTGAAGTATCGAAAGGGAACTGACTGGTAGGATCAGAACAACTGTACATACATTTAACTTAATCTGACAAAGTGTAAATTTATAGCTAGTACTGTGCTGGCTGGCTTCCACCTATCAATCGGTACTACACTAACTGTCCACTTTAGGTGCTTGAATGTGCATTGGTTAGAAGTGCACCAAAAGTTATTTTAGCAAAGTAACAAAATAGAAACAGACTCATCAAGCACCTGTGGCATGCTGGGTATTCGGCGAATGCTAACAGGGGTTTTTCACAAGCGTTGCTAAGAGTGGCATAGTGTTGTCCCAAACACGTATCCGAATAAACAGAGTGCCCTTTATTTTGGTTCATGTTATTAAAGGCATCAAACAATTCATTAGTGGAATGCATTGTTAAATCCTGTGTATATTTACTCACCATGAATATTTATGACCTTTGCGTTCTCCAAGGGATTTCTGGTTCACAATGTGCTGAAAGGTCTGGATCACAGCAAATTTAAACTCATAAATTCAAGCTTTGGTAGTATTTTAGAAAACTTCTATCCATCTGAACCTAGTGAGGGTCACTGGGGCAGAGGAAAATCTAAATGCTAATTCTATTCATCTCAAGGCAAACAAGATGTTGAACTATCAGTATTAGTAAACTCTAAACATGATATATGATCAAATAAGTAATTATTATTTATATAATTTATAATCTATCTATACAATTATAAATTACATGAACATTGATTAATAAATGTAAAAAGTATTGTTCATTGTTAGTTCATAATACATAATGCATTAACAAACAAACTGAATCTTATTATAAAGTGTTAACCAGTTAAATTATTTTGGAAACTGTGATGAACTGTATCTTGGGACATAATTAAACATCGAAACATGTGCATATGTTCAGTAATATGATGCTTTAAGTAAATGACTCTTGTTGAGTTTACATGAATGGAGTTAATTAGTTGTAATGAACTAGGAAATGTCAGTTATCTGAGAAAATGATGACCGAAACAAAAATATTATTGGTCATTCAATCGGATATGTGAGGTGGTATCAATTCCCATATATCCGCTTTAAACACTGCTCCATAAATGGAAAGAGGGTATTTATATCTAGATGCGACCACAAGGTTTCATTACACAGTGTGTATTCTCAAGTATCTACTCTGATTCTCACTTCAGCTAGGTCATGCTAAGCTGAAGTCGCAACAAAAAACATGAACAAAATAAAGCAGTTAAGTATAAACAAATGAGGCTTATGGGTAAAATACATGAATAAATAAATAATCTTTAAAGAATGAAAGCTATTTCTCCTTTTTTTGCAATTGATGCTGAGCACTTTTATTGGTGCCCAAGATCATGTGTCACATTACGGGATAAACTCTATGTACTCCTGACAGCCATGGGGGATTTCCATCATCATCATCCGGTGGACGCATTTAAAATCCCATCCCCAGTGACCGCAATCACAAAAGATATATTTGGACTCTCTAGAAATAAAATTATATGAGAGGATTTTTTAGGAAGGCAACAGGACATCACGCCCATTAGGATCACTGTGATTCAAGCCATATGTCAAACTACGCTTATGTTTGGCAAATAAAGTGTAATTAGGAAATGTGCCTACATATACCTTTCAACAGCTTAGCACTGCTGATTATTTACATGGATGCTCGTGTAACTGGAAGAAATAAGGAAAATAAATTAGGAAGAAAAAACTTTTGTTGAGTTCAAGAGTTATTAAATATTTAGGGAGCAACCCTTGTTTTATTATTTTATTACAATAAAGGGGCCTCTGTCCACCTGTTTAACCAACTGGAATGAGTATTGTGTGACTTGACCTTTCAACTGCCCCATGAGGTGACCCCCCCAAGTTACAAGCACGTGAGTAACTCAGTAAACACATAATTTCATTCAAACACAGCATGAATTTATTGACTGAAAACAAAGTCTGTAAAGTGTTATTAGAAAAAAAACAAAAGCACATCAATTAATAATAATTGATTTAAACATACACAAATATTTAAATCAATTATGGAAACATATAACATTTAATTTTTTGTTAACATTTTTATTATATATTAATATAATTTATGAGATGCCAAATTTCCAATATTACCATTTTTTTTCTCTATCACTCCAACAGAAGGCGCTGTTGCTACTATTCAGCTATATCTGTAGTTATTTTGGCAAGGTAAACTAAAATACTACTTTTAAAAAAAGAAATCTTCATAAATAAAAAGTTGAACATCAGCTGTCCTGACAAATTTTTCTTAAACCATGAGGGGGAACAAATCCTAGGCAACCACATATTCCTTGAAGCATTTGTCACACATATCACAAATCAGTGGCCACATCAATAGGGACTTCAGAATTTCCCAACAGTCTTGTCTTGGTTTATATATTTTCTTTCCTTTTTATTTCTATTGCAAAACTATTGGTCACACTTTATTTTAATGTCCAATTCTAATTATTAACAAACCATTAACTATGATTTTGCCTCAATAAACTTATAATTTGCATAGGTATTGAGTAGGATTAGGGATGTAGAATATGGTCATGCAGAATATGTGCTTTATAAGTACTAATAAACAGCCAATATGTTAGTATGCTAATAAGCAACCAGTTAATAGTGAGCATTGGCCCCTATACTAAAGTGTTACCAAATTATTTCCTTTCTGGTCTTAATATGAACTTTTTTTGCCTTCAGTGGGTAAGAAAGGAGTAAAAGAGAGGAAGGGCTAGAGTGAATCCAACACTTTGGGGGGCTGTCCAATGTGCTGCCTTAAATTAGCCGTGGGAGAGGTTGGACTGAGGGTGGAGCTTTGTGCTGTCACTATCTCCCTTGTTAAGTATTACCTGCAGTGCTTCAGTAGGTTAGCTGCTCTTGTGCTGTGTGTAAGGACAGAGAGAGGGGGAAACGTAGCAGTGAGATCAAAACCAAGCCTTGAGAAATCAAGGGAATCATCCTTAATCTTGCTTGGACACTGCAGTGCATCTATTTTTACAAGTTCATGCAGTGCAACTAGCTATAAAAATATGGCTGGTTGTCTGCAAAGAGGAAGGCTGAGTGCAGCAGGAGCAACTATGAAGTGCCTGCTTATATTGATTTCATTAGGATGTTGTCTCTCTAAAGTGGATGCAGACCCTTTTGACGCAGCTTTCCGCCATAGGCACCAACCTGGACCTACTGCTGAGACAATATTGGTAGCCAACAATGGGATTAGAGTTCCCTTTGGACGCTTCGTTTATCTGGACCCTATCAATGACCTTGTAACTGAAGTGCACGCAGGAGACCGCTGTCACATTACAGTCCTGGACAATGACCCACTGGCCCAGAGACCTGGAATGCTTACACCCAAGAAGTTCCCCTGCGCCTTTGGAGCAGAAGAGGTAAAATATACTCACTTTGGTTCGCGGAGTCCAAGCAAAGACCACGTAAAACTGCAGCTGAGGTATGACTCCCACACAGACACAGTGGTGGTTCCTTTCATTCTTGAAGTAGAAGTGGTCTTTCAGCAACTGGAGGTTGTCACTCGTAACATGCCTCTGGTTGTGGACAAGCTAAATGGGCTAAGCAACCCAATTGACAAGAAAACTTTGGAGTTTGCGTTTGAAGATGGTGTCACTACATGTAAGGTGACCACGCTGGTTGGTGCAGGAAAACTTCCCAGGTATGGTAGTCTTACTGATAACTCCGTTAATGGTCAGATGATTAATTGCAATGATTTTGTCAAGAAGGGAATTCAGTATCAACACACTGCAACCACCAACTCTCCGAACAGAGACTATATTCCAATGCTAGTGGAAGTACAAGATAATGATGGCAATACTATTCAACAGGAACATTTCCAGATAATGGTTAGAATCAAAGAGGGCACTGAAAATAAACCACCAAAGCCTAGCTTTATATCTATGATGATGATGGAGATTGATCAATTTGTGATGACAGCCATTACTTCAGATATGCTGGCAGCTGAGGATAGTGAAACAGATTCTGATGAATTAATCTTTAACATAACATCTCCCCTGGGCTATCAGCAGGGCTATATTATCAGCACAGATGATCAAAACCAGCCAATCACGTCTTTCCATCAGAGAGATGTTAAAGACCTGAAAATCGCTTACAAGCCTCCCTCTGAGGATTCAGACGTAGAAAGAATTGTCCAGATTGAATTCGAAATCGTTGACAATGACGGTGCTGTTTCTGATCCTTTTGCATTCATGATTGTTGTGAAGCCAATGAACACTTTAGCTCCAGTGGTAACCAAAAACACAGGACAGCTGCTTTTTGAGGGCCAATCAAGACCACTATCCAGTTTACAAAATTTAGAGATCAGTGACGAGGATAATCTTGATGATGTGAAGATTACAGTTGTTGATGGCTTAAAACATGGAGAGCTGACAGTGCTAGGGTCTCAAAGAAAATTTTTCACACCAGCTGATCTAGATGCTGGCATTGTTGTGTACCAGCATGATGGAAGTGACACCTACAGTGACAATATTATATTCAGAATGACTGATGGCAGTAATGAAGTAGAGTTTTTATTCCCAATCACAATTGCCCCCACTGATGATGAACCCCCCATTATAAATGCAAACACTGGTATTGTGCTTTTCAAGAATGAAGTGATGCAAATCTCCCCTTTTATCCTGAGTGCCACAGACATTGACTCAGAGGATTCAACAATTAAATTAATACTAGAAGAGCCATACTCAGACATTGGTGAGCTACTCCTCAAGCAGGTGGAACCTCCTCCAGATCCATCTGCGTGGAAATTTAGTGCAACAGATGAAATGTTTGAACAGGTGGTGACAGAATGGTTTCAGCAGGATATTCTGGATGGGAAGCTGTTCTATCGTCACAAAGGACCTCATAGTACCACAACTGTGATTGACCAGTTTATCTTTAGAGTCCAGGATGACAATGACCCACCAAATCAATCAGGAGAGCACACATTCACCATTAAAATACATCCAGTGGATGACATTCCTCCAGAACTTTACCCTGGCACCACATTACACATGGAAGTCAAAGAATACGAGCTGACGTTTTTCAAGAAAAAATATTTACGATACACAGATCTGGACTGTGATGACAGGGATCTTAAGTACACCATCATCAAACCTCCTACTGACACAGATGAAAACAACCCTGTTGCTCTTGGTGCCATTGTGCTGACTGATAGCCCTGACATCACAATCAGTGAGTTTACGCAAGCTCAGGTCAACCACCACAAAGTGGCATACAAACCCCCAGACCAAGAGCTTGGTATTACTCCCAAAGTGGTCCAGTTTACATTCAGCGTGGAGGACACTGCTAGTAATTCAGTTGATGGATTGTTTACAATCTTTTTACAGCCTGTTGACAACAAACCCCCTGTAATTACTAACACTGGTTTCACTGTTCTGGAGCGAAATACTTATATAATAACCACAAATGAACTGAATGCCTCTGACCAGGACACTGAGGACGAGAACATTAAATTTACAGTGACCCAGATTCCCAGGTTTGGGCAGCTGCAATATTTAGGAATCGACATGTCTAATGACCAAACATTTGTGTTGGAGGACATTGAAAACAGCCGACTGGCCTACATTCACAGTGGTGAAGAATCTCTTCACGATGTCATTATGCTGGACATTAGTGATGGCTTCCATGAAGTCCCCATTGTTGTCAAGATCAGCATCAAGCCAGTCGATGATGAAACTCCAAAAATTATGTTACCGGCTGGTTTGTTAGGCGCGTCCATTGATGTACTTGAGAATGGCGCAACAGAAATCACAAGTAATGTCATCCAGGGTCGTGATGAAGACACAGATGACCTCATGCTGACTTTCATAGTTGAGGAGCCTCCTAGGCTTGGAGAAATAATGGTGAATGGAGCTCCAGCTGAGCGCTTCACTCAGCAAGACATAATCAATGGTGCGGTCGTCTATGTTCACACTAGTGGTGAAATTGGTCCCATTAAAGAGCATGATTCCTTCAATCTTACCATATCTGACATGTCAGATGAATGGGTTGTTGGTGGCAACAAAGTCCAAGGGGTCCGTGTCCACGTCACCATTCTCCCTGTAGACAGCATTCCACCTATAGTTAATATTGGCAGCCAGTTTGTAGTAGTTGAGGGTGAGAAAAATGTTATCACATTAGAGCACATTCAAGCTGAGGACATTGACACTGATAATGATGATATCTTGTGTACTATTATCGCTCAGTCCACATCTGGCTATGTGGAGAACATCTCCCCAGCTCCTGGTTCTGAAAAATCCAGAGCAGGCACTGCCATCACCGCATTCACCATTAGAGATGTTGGTCTAGGTCATATCTATTATGTCCAAAGCATTCACAAGGGTGTGGAGCCAGTGGAAGACAGATTCACTTTCCGCTGCTCCGATGGCATTAACTTTTCAGAAAGGCATTTTTTCCCCATTGTCATCATCCCAGCCAATGACGAAAAGCCAGAGATTTTCATTCGTGAGTTTGTTGTCATGGAGGGGATGAGCTTGGTTATTGACACTCCTATTTTGAATGCTGCTGATGCAGACATCCCAAATGACGAATTATTTTTTGAAATACTTAAAAACCCAAAACATGGAAACATAGTTCAGCAGTTGAGCACTGGAACACTTCCAGTGGTGAAATTTACCTTAGAGCAGATCAAGGAGGCATCCAATATTGTTTATGAGCATGATGACTCTGAAACCAAGGAAGACAGTTTTGAAATTCGACTCACTGATGGGAAGAACACTGTTGAGGAGAAAGTCATTATAATAGTCATTCCTGTTGATGATGAAACCCCGAGAATGGCCATCAATGATGGCCTGGAAGTAGAAATTGGAGAAACCAAAGTAATAAGTAACAGAGTCCTGAAGGCCACAGATCTGGATTCTGAAGACAAAGAGCTTACTTACATTGTCCGCTACGGCCCTGGCCAAGGCTATCTTCAGAGAATAACCAAACATGGACTTGTCATGGGCAATATTAGTATTGGAATGAATTTCACTCAAGATGAACTTGACAAACAGTTGATTCAGTATGTTCACACAGGCCAGGAGGGTGTTCGTGACCTGCTAAAGTTTGACATAACCGATGGAATCAATCCCCTCATTGATCGCTACTTCTACATTAATATTGGCAGCATGGATATGGTCTTTCCTGATGTTATCAACAAGGGTGTGACCCTCAAAGAGGGAGGTAAGGTCACCTTGACCACAGACCTTCTCAGCACAACTGACATCAACAGTCCAGATGAATATCTAAGTTTCAGCATCACCCGTGCTCCTAGCAGGGGCCATCTTGAAAGTACCGATCTCCCAGGGGTGCCCATCTCCACCTTCACTCAGCTGCAGCTAGCTGGCAACAAGATCTACTATATCCATACATCTGATGATGAAGTGAAGATGGACAGCTTTGAGTTTGAGGTGACAGATGGCTACAACCCTGTCTTCCGCACCTTCCGTGTATCCATTACAGATGTGGACAACAAGAAGCCAGTCTTGACGATCAACAAGTTGGTGTTGGGGGAGGGAGAAACCAAGCTGATCACACCCTTTGAATTGACAGTGGAGGACCGTGACACACCAGACAACCTGCTGAGATTTGTAGTGACTCAAGTGCCAGTTCATGGCCAGCTTCTGTTCAATGGAACGCAAGTCATTTCATCATTTACCAAGCAGGACCTAAATGAAAACCTTATAACTTACAGGCATGATAGCACAGAGACAAATGAAGACAGCTTTTCTTTCACAGTTACTGATGGGACTCACACTGAATTTTATGTTTTCCCTAATACTGTATATGAAACTCGTAAGCCTCAGGTGATGACCATTCATATCACCACGTTGGACAATGGAGTGCCTCAAATCGTTGTAAACAAAGCAGCACCCACTCTTAGGGTTCTTCATACTGGGCACCTTGGATTTTTGATTACCAGCAAAGCTCTAAAGGCTGAGGACAGAGACAGCCCAAACAAAGTGCTTAAGTATGTTGTAACTAAGACCCCTCTTCATGGCTTTATCATGAATTATGCTTTGGGCAATGATGGCATCAAGTCCTTTTCACAGGGTAAGTTATTCTAATTTACCCTTTTGTTTCTGAAATATATTATGCAAAACCTGTCACTGTTATTTAAGATTTAGTCATTTCAAACTTCTCATACTCTATCCTTTCTCCTTATTAGCTGATATTGATGACATGAAGATTTGCTATGTGCTTCTTGATGGGTCCAATGCCACAAGTGACATATTCTACTTCACAGTGGAAGACAATGGTAAGAATGTCTCTTCCTTGCCCCTCTTATTAACTGGAAGTGTCATGTGTCACTAAAGCTGCTGTAGGAATTTCAAAGCTTTCAGTTGTTCATTTAAATCAATTTTGCTGAAGGGGACTTTTCTAGGTTGGTTTATAATTAGCACAGTATTTCTTTGTCAGAGTCAGTATTAACCAATGTTTGATGCTTCCGTGCTTCTTAATTTTATGTGGTCAAAATGCCAACACTTTCTGAGTTTAACTGTCAGGCTTGGAAATCAGACTGTATGCCACCTCGTCATGACACACACAAACACACATTCAGACATGAAAAAGGAAACAATGATTAATCGAAGAATCTTTTTCAACTTGGATGAGCCTGGACAAGTTGGTAGACCTTTGGTGGTGAGTAAATAATAGCATTTGTCTAATGTGGAGTGAGGATCTTAACTGAATGTCTAAGCATTTCCCAGTAACCTTAAGCAAGGCTGTATTTTTTTTTTTTAATCCAGGATTTAATTTTTACTTATATCCTATGTTAATTCATATGATCAGCACAAACAAGGTTGTGTATCTTTATGAAATCCTTAATTGTAAACTTAAAAGGAGCAGACATTTTCTTGTTAGTAGTTTAACTGATGGCACATTAACTGCGTAGGAACTGGAGCATGCACTACTGGTCTGGCACTGCATCTTTTTTGGCAACATTTCAGCTGGAGGCAGTCACTGCTATAAGAGCCAAGAAAGATACACATTTTCAGAGAGCTAGCCAATATAATAGAAACAATACCATTCAGACATGGACCCAAAAGATTCTGGTACTTACAAACAGTATTAATTTTTGAGTACATTTTTACAACCCTCAGATTGACACACTATGATGTCTAAAATTCATATAGACTATAAAGTAGCTAATGGATAGGAATGGAACAGGTTTACATCCTAGCTGGAGGCATTACATATACATTTCTCAAAGTAACTCTCACCTTCTGTTAAGACTGACTTTACAATCTTTACGTGTGGGGTTCCAGAGTACCTAAAGCTATAAATAAATAATAGTAATTTTAAAATTAACCTATTTTTCCCTTTCTAGTTATTTTTCATGGTTTCTGTTTGAGAAACCATCAAAAAACATGTTTGCACACAAACTACGAAAAAGGAAATTGAGCTATTCACAGGCACAATAGCTTGCATGCTACAAGGATATAACACACACATCCATGTATGGATCAGAGTTTCTAAGGCCAGAAGGAGTGAAGAAGAGGTGTGAAGAGGGAATTGCTGTTATGGATACCAGCAGAATGCTAGCCATAATATGAGAGTTATGTGCAGTGTGAGCCAGATGGTAATATTTCAATTGCTGTTCAATTCTTTCTATAAAGTAACCGGTTGCTGTTGGAAAACATACCCACAGTACACAGGTCATTTGATTTTATTTATTTTAACTTTGTTACATTTCCACCCAATTGGCTAAGCTAAACCACAAAGGACTTAATTTAGATGCCCATCCACCATTTTAAGTCAAGCTTATGAATCTATATAATTTTTAAACAATCCCTACCATCTACTTGCTATGTAAGTGTAATAAGATCAGAATGAATTTCAAACAGCCTACAGATTTCAACTGAACAAATACACTTTTAATTCACCAGGATTTGTATAATTAGATACTGGCATGTTGCCAACCATATAATTCATGTATTAGCCTATAAACAAACTTAATAGTTTAACTTCCATCTGCTGTCAGTGTTCACATAAAACATACTTCTATAAAGTACAAGCTTAGGTTTCATAACAGAAATTACAATCCAAAATCCAAAGCAATGTTATATGATAATTTGTTAGATGGTGGAATGCATTTCCTCTGAGATTTGTGGCACCAGCTACACTGACCCGAGTGTAGAAGTCATTGCAGAAAAGGATTTGTGTGTCAAAGAGCAAAGATCTGCTAACAGATCTCCTTTCAAAGATCTCTCTATGCCTGGCTGAAACTCAAAGCCATTACAAGATATGCTGAAAACCCTGGGGCTTCCCCTTGCCTATTTCATCTTTTGAGCTATAGAAGATGGAGAAGATCATACTGCTAGGTTGGGTTTGGATTTTCTTCCAGCAATTACTCAAGATAATCAAACATGAGTATTGGTGGAAAGCCAGGGAGAAAGGCTCAGTTGCTAAACCTAGTGAGGCATCATAGGTGCTCTGCTGGCCAAATTCTAAGAAGGCATTACATATACAGTATCAGGTCTACAAAGTCTCTCTCAAGTTTTGTGGTTTCTTTTTCATAGACGTCTGCACCTAATCTGTGTGTCAGACATGTAAACACCAACAAGATTTACTGCTCTTTGGTGCCAGTGGCTGCCACAACCACACTGAACACAGGAGCCACATCTCCATTGCCCTATTTCCTCCTTGCAACTCTCATATTTGCTAGAGGATATGATGTATGTTTCTGGGGCTATTATTATCTCTCATAGATGGCAGAGTTTTTCCTGTGATCTGAGCCTTGAGATCACCCTATGGTGAACTCCTTCCTAAGAGCACTTTCTCTTGATCTCTCTTCCTCTGTCTGCCACAGACAACTTAGGCGACTGGTGTCAAAAGGGATGTGGCTGGTCTACCATGCCATAATTCATCACCCTGCAGTTTGAGGATCAGGTGCCTGGCTTTCGCAGATGTCACGTGGACAAGTACAGTACCTGCCAGTGTCCAGTTGTCAAATATTCCCTCTGTGGAATGTCTGGAATTACATGAGGCGCCTAACATAGACTTCCAAGCTTGGTGCTTGTGAGACGCCATTATTAGATGCAGAGGAAATGGCCAAAGCTTCTCAGGTCAGAAAGATGTGACCCATATTTGAATATGACTTCATGTTACCTCGTGAAATCAGATGGGGTCTAATCTGAAGCATGGTCATACATTTTCATGTTTGGGATACTTAACATGGCCCTAGTTCTTATAAGTATAAAAGGATATGGATGTACTAGGCCAGTTTAGTCTTGCAATATGCCTCTGGCAGTGAATGTTGATATCCTCCCAGCATTCCCTCCCATGCCTGAGGCTCTATACATCTATTGACCTGTGGCACTGAGGTGAAGATCTATCAGAACTATCCACTCCAACTCCATACTTACCACAGAGTCATTACATGTAACACATGAATCTTTCTACAAACCAAACCTAATTTGATCCATCATCTGGTGGGCCTAATTCCTTAAAACAAGAAACTATATAATGTTTCATAATAGCAATAAAGCAAATGAATTCCTTGCGAAAGTATTACTGCCAACTTGAAACAAAGACATACTTGTGGTTGGTAAAGGGATAGTTCACCCAAAAATGCAAATTATGTAATTAATTACTCTCCCTCATGTCGTTCCAAACCTGTAAGACCTTCGTTCATCTTCGGAACACAAATCAAGATATTTTTGATAAAATCCAAGAGCTTTCTGACCCTGCATAGACAGCAACACAACTACCATGTTCAAGGCCCAGAAAGGTGATAAGGACATTGTAAAAATAGTCCATGTGACATCAGTGGTTCAACCTTAATTTTATGAAGCTATGAGAATATTTTGTGTGTGTTATGGTACTTTCGTGAATGCATGGCAGAGACTGACACGGAAGAGTAGAATTGTTGAAAAAAGTCATTATTTTTGTTTTCTTATATATTTATATATACTTATATACTTAATAATTTTGCACAAAATTATTCTCGTTAATTGTAAAGTCAAGGTTACACTTTATTTTAAGGTCCAATTCTGGCTATTAACAAACAATTAACTATGACTTTTGCCTCAATAAACTCCTAATTTGCTCGATTAATAGTTAGTAAGGTAGTTGTTAAGTTTAGGTATTGGGTACGATAAGGGATGTAGAATATGGTCATGCAAAATATGTGCTTTATAAGTACTAATAAACAGCCAATATGCTAGTAATATGCATGCTAATAAGCATCTAGTTAATCATGAGAATTGGTCCCTATACTAAAGTGTTACCATCAGGAATATTTGTTTTTTTCAGAAGCTATGAGTGTTAGCTTTAATTATTGTGGGTTTTTTTGGAATATCAAAGGCTGTTGGTAACTTGAATAAGTGTGACTGTGACCATTACTTAGCCCTGCATTCTTTCTATATATTATTGCAGTCATAAATACCTCAAGAGCTTCAGACATCCCTCTGGACTCCTGAACCCATTAAATGAGTTAGCACCACTCAGTGATGCTGATACTTACTGGGCTTTACTGCCGCTCCAGCTTATATCAGAAACCCTTAAATTAAATACTTTGTAACACCACAAAACTGCTATTGCACTGCTCCAATTCTCATGACATATACTGAACTAAAAACAACATTCTGAGAAAACAGTCTGAAACACTCATTAGAAAACATTCTGCCTTCAAGAGAGACACTTTTGTGTTGTTTGTTCATTGTAGACACAAATCCCCCTAGAGTGTAGAAAGAAGCAGAAAGAACCATGACAGTGGGTTTGGGCCACCCAGACAGTGCCTGCTGTCTGCCTCAGTTGTTGCTCCCATGCACAGATAAAAGCTGACAAAAGGCGTGAACAAGGGAGGGGATAAATGCAGGGAGTGAGGATACAGCTGTCAGTTCCCACTCTTGGAATCTGAAAACCACTAAGAAATGGTGTGAGAAAGAGAAGAAAAAGTGCACAGTCAGAAAACTGAGGTGGGCTTCACAGTCACTGTTAAACAGCACCTGCTTTCCAAACATAGCAATACAACTATTTAGGAAATTGCCCCAAGTGACTGTCAACTCTGATGGCTAAATTCACTCTGGAAATAACAGTACATTAGTGATAGTGGATCAAAACATCAGTTGCAAATGCATCTGTTTAGACTGCACGGTATAAGCTCTGTTCCAAAACCCAGTAAACTACAGAGGCAGTGACTAATACAACGCAATACAGCTAAGAAAGTGTAATTTTTTGACGAAAGTTTGGGAAATCACAAAAAGATTTTACCAAGTAACTTTTTAGGGCTGTGAACATCAACTCCAAAGATATAATTAAATATCTCATGCATAACTAACCAATTTGATATTCACTTTTTTTTTTCATTATTGCTTTCTAAAGAGACAATGATTAATGATTAGAATGATATTAATTGTGAAATATGATTTTTTTTTATTTAAAAATGTTTATCATTACTCTAATAGAGGGTGAAAAAAACATCAATATGGCTTTAGCACAATAACAAATAAAATATCATTTAATTTCTTTAATTTATTAAACAATTAATACAATTTGATCATTTATTAAACGATTTATGGTAACTTTATAATATCACACACTCACAAACTGGTCTTTAAAAATGTATAGCTGTCTTTGTTTTGGGACGAGGTCTTTGGCAAAACCCCCAAAATGAAAACCCCTTAAGTACTATTACAATAATCTAATACATTGAGTCAATTATATTCCTAATTTATACTCACTCTTTACAGAGTATTGTGCTTTGTGATTGTATTATTATTTTATGTGTTTAATTGTTCTTACAGTACCTATTAACATTCGTTCATATTTTTATATAGGATAATCATGACAAATTATTTCTATGTATGGAATTTAAAGAATAGAGGGACATTGTCTCCATTGCAAGTGAAACTATTTTCCATAATCTTGCAGACAAAGTGCCCTTATGCAGGGCCGGAGAAATGTCATAAGGCCTCCGTGTCTCACAGGTGACTGCTGTATTCTTAACTGAAAGAGAGCCTTCAGTCTGCATGTTGTCCCGTTTGATAATCCTCTGATACAGCCTCACTAAGCTCAATATCAGTTCATACTCAAACTGGGCAGTATGCCTGGGAAATTTGTCTCCTGAAGAAAGAGGCACTTGGCTGAGCTACGATACGGTTCCCCTTCCATTAAGCCTTTGAAACGTGCTTCATTTTCTTCACATTGTGCCTTTGCGGGATGTTTAATAATAGGCTTGTTTTTAATACTTGTTAATGTGCTCAGCTATGCAGTTAGATCTTAGTTGGTGCATCTGTAATGTGCCACTGTATTCACACTCCTGTGAAAGCTTAACAAGAGATAAAACATCTAATTTGAATGAGGCTCCCCCACATCTTCTATGTCAATCAGCTTCAGTGTGTTTAACGACTCTTCAGCAATCTAGGGTAAATATAAAAAATGATAAATGAGTTCTATATTTTTAGGCAGAGCTGTCAGACACTTGAGCTTGGTCAAGGCCAATGCTGTCATGTCAATATGAGCCGTTTCCTAAACTGAGAAGAGGGTGGTAAAAGAAGAAGGCCAATGGAGGACATGATGATGCTGTTTTATTGATTACTTTAAATCAATCTCACAACATCTATTTCAAACGGATGTTTTTTGACACATCTTGTTATTTGCACTACAATGTTGCTTCTGCATATGCTCACATCAAAAGATCAGCTCCCATTTGTGTGATAACTACAAAATAGCAAGCTGGAAATAAAGAGTTCACAAGAATTCACATTTAAAAATGCAATTTTTATTCAGTTACGCACCAACAGTGCAAACTTTTTGTCATCTACAGTGATGTATTGGGGCCTACAAAATTACTTACTAAATAAAAAATCAGAGCAACTTGAGCCAAGAAATAGTGTCCAAGAATGTAACCTTTTGTCTTTAAAGATAATCAGAGTCATGGGGTAGCATGAATTATGGCAAGATGGGATTGAGAATACTTTCAAAGTCATTACAGCTCTTTATCCTACTTCAGTCACTCAAGATTCAGGATCCTCACTGCTTAAATCATTTAGTCCATGGAGAGAGTCTAATCCGATTATACTTTAAACTGATTACTCGAAATGATAATTAGTCACTGAGGTGTGTATGATTTGATGGAAAAGAGCTGGAATAATTCTAAAATGTAGAATATATTTCCATAGCTCTCTCTATTAAAAAAAAAAAAAAAGTTAAATACCAGAACAATATCTATTTTGTTTATCTTGGATCTGGAGGTGGCACGTAAGAGTAGCACATATGCAAGTCTTGGAGACAAAAGGTCAGACTGTCTTCTTTATGATCCCTACTGCCATTTTCATCTCTTTCAACTCTCCATCTTTTGTGTTAATCTGCACCAACCACAATTTTCCACAACTGCCTTCTTTACACTATCATGGTATGGGCTTTCGGCATTAACCTGACACCTCGTTGGACTCATTCTTCTCGAACCTCATTCAGCTACCAACAAAAGTAGTAAACAAAAGAAGGCAGTGTGAACATATTGAGTAGGCCTATTGATTTTACAGTAGTAATGAGGGAAAGACAAAAAAGGGTGGAGAACGTCAATAGAAAATGAAACCACCCCAGGACATCCACAAGCAGGACGCAGGATCAAGTTGCGCTCATTTTGGCCCCTCTTTCTTTTTACAAATCTGAACTGGAAAGAGATGAATTATTAGCAAACTGCATGTTTTCATGGTGCTCAAATACACACTTTGTTTTTTTTTATTGTGCATCATTAAATTCATTGTGCTTTTCTCTGTTTGAAAAGGGGGCAACAAACTGAAACCACAACCGTTCCGTCTAAACTGGGCCTGGATATCTCTAGAAAGGGAATACTACATTGTGGATGAGGATGCAAAGTTTCTGGAGGTCACCCTCAAACGCCGGGGATACTTGGGAGAGACATCATTTGTCAGTAAGTATTTATCAAAGTGATGGTGTTACCCTACAAGTCAAAATCTTTATCACCAGTTTTATGTTACAAACTATTTGTTTAGGCCTATATGTTAAGATGACAGGACTTGTGCGGAGGTTTAACAAAATACAGCTCATTAAATATTGGAATCCTAATAAAAAACAAAACTGAACCTCCCTCATTGTCATGTCCGTATATATTTAGAGATAGTAAACAATGTTTATTTGCAGCTGTTACAAGTTGGTCCCTCTGTGTTTGGTATTTTCACAGCCCTTTAAATTGTACCACAGCCTTTTACTGTTCCTTAAAGTATATAGTTATAAAGTAGTCCGCAGATATCATAAACTGTTCACTCATTATGTTTGTAGTTTAAGGTCTAAATAGTGTTTTCCATTTAAAGGCATTGCCACCAAAGATGGTACAGCAAAACAGGACCAAGACTTCCGTGGCAAAGCTCAGAAACAGGTCCAGTTTAATCCTGGCCAGACTTCAGCCACCTGGAGGGTGAAGATATTCACAGACCAAGAGTTTGAAACTTCAGAGATGTTCGAAATCCAGCTTTCAGAGTCAGTGATGGCTGTTCTTGAATACCCCGATACAGCCACTGTGGAGATTGTAGATCCTGGTGATGGTAATAGTGCCATGTTTAATGATTTCCTACTTTGTCTATGTACTATAAAACACATATTGCTTCCAGATTGTGTGCACCACAATGGAATATTCACTTTTAAGCACTGGCATTTCTCTCTTTCTAGAGTCCACAGTGTTCTTCCCTCAAGCAGAATATCGTATAGAAGAGGATATAGGAGAACTATTAGTCCCTGTGAGAAGATCAGGAGACGTCAGCCAAGAACTAATGGTCATTTGTTACACACAACAAGGTGAGATCTACAAAATTATCACACAACCTAATGACAGGATTATTCAAATATTGCCTATTACAACTTACAGGACCTTACATGACCTTACTTCATCTGTACTTCTGGTGTATATTCTGTAGTACTTGGAAGTCTGTTCGTATAAAAAAGAAATACTTCTATACAGGCAGTGCAACCGGAACCACCCCCAGCACAGTGCTCTCCTATTCAGACTACATCACAAGACCCGAGGACCACACCAGCGTCCTGCGTTTTGATAAGGATGAGCGGGAGAAGTCGTGTCGCATCATAATCATTGATGACTCCCTCTTTGAGGAAGAGGAGAGCTTCAACGTTTCCCTCAGTATGCCTATGGGTGGCCAAGTGGGAGCCAAGTTCCCCAGTGCCAAAGTCGTAATCTTGGCTGATAGTGATGATGGTGAGTTGGCTAAAACTATATAAATAACTTTACTCAATTTAAAATAACAGTTTTCCACTTTTATGTATTTTAAAATACAAGTCTTCAGTGTCACATGATCCTTTCTATTTGGTGCTCAATTATTTCTTATCACAGTTGAAAATGGTTGCCCTGCTTAATATTTTTTGTGGGACCCTCAGGATTCTTTGATAAAGAGACATTTTAAAAGAACAGCATTTATTTGAAATAAGATTTTTTGTAACATCACTAGTGTATTTGGGACTGAGCCTATATACATATAATAGTGCAAGCCAGACTAACTATATTCTGTGCATTTTATTTTTCTAAACCACAAAGTGCTTTCATGATTGATATTGGAGTTTAAAAACAACTTACTCATCCTTAAAGACACAAAACTGTATCCTCCATGTTCTGTGGTTACATTGACATCTTACCTGTTTCTTTATAGTTGCTCTTTTATTACACATGCTTTGAAACCATAGGTAGCCACAGAACAATCCATCTTTACTTTGTGGTCATACCACTGTTGTCCTTGGCAGCATGGTAACACGATAACCCAAAACAAGTTGAAGGAGCACAATTGAGGCCCCTATGACCTTTGTAATGACCCATAAACCTCAGCGAGGGACCTGAAAGAGCTTTGTAAACACCCTGTCCATGCAGGATTTAGGATTTATATGCATTACTCGAAGGAAACACAGTCCAAACAAGTCATCTTTGAATTCAGTACGTTCAAAGATTAATTCAGGAATTCACCATTTAAAGCATAGCCTTTTAATTTTCAATAAATCCTCAGAGTGTTTTCTTCACTCATAAAAACAGTCTAATAGTTGCAAACAGCACCATCAATGACAGTCCCATCCTCCACAATTTGGGAAATTAGCCCAAAAGATATTTATGTGTAAATAATGTATGTACATGCCTAGACTAAAGAAGTGAAGATTAATGTGCGTATTGTAGTAGTTCAGCGTCTTGGTGGGTCTGGAAGGGCATGTTTGTGTCTATTTGCAGGGGGGATGGGGACTTTGTTGGATAGACTTGTGGTCTGGATGCCAGCCAGAGTTGGAATCTTTTTGTTTTGTCACTGACTTGTTGTCTATGGAGGTGTCACTACTCTCTTTTTCTTTGTACAACCCCTCAAACTTACGGCCTCTTCCCCCACCCTGGAAAGCCCTCTCCCCTCTGCATTAATTTATCCTGAGCTGATGCTGATATCACTCTGGGAGCCTCTCAGACTTCCCAAACACACACACACAAACATAGACACTCACCCAAGTGCATCTTGACTGGAGTAGACTCAACCGTCTGTTTCATCACTCAGACAGGACATTGGAAATAATGGGAGGTTTCCTGTGCTGTCATGGGGGTGATGGCAGATCCAGATCTTTATCTGAAGCACTAATGGGTCAAAACATCTCTGTGAAAGATGAAACACAACTTAACAATTCTGAGATCAATGGCTTTAAATGTCATTTTAGCTGCTGGAAAGGGCACCTCCTCTCGGCTTCTGTTTTGCTGAAGGTACTACAGGGTCCAAAAGTCTGAGACCACATTGAAAATCTCGGATTCCAAATCTTATTTAAACTTGGAAAATAACAAGAGTTTAAAATTTCAAAAATGCTTATGAAATAAAATGAGTGGAAGTTGACTGATCTTTCCTCTCGGTACAGAGCCATCTTTCTATTTTGGAGAGACCGAATACACGGTGGATGAGAGTGATGGTTATGTGGAGGTGAAAGTGTGGAGAACTGGAACTGACCTTTCAAAGACAGCCACCGTCACAGTCCGTTCCAGAAAGAGTGACCCTGTTTCAGCAGAAGGTAAAGAGTGTCAGTCAAAAACAACAGTTGCTGATATATGATTTTTACCTAATAAAATAGTTAAAAAAGGCAAAAAATAACTTTCATGGATATGATTTTTTTCTCCCCCACCTTTTTCTCTCCCTCCCAGCGGGTCTAGATTATGTGGGAATCAGCCGTAACTTGGACTTTGCTCCAGGTGTGACCATGCAAACGTTTCGTGTGACTATTCTCGATGATCTTGGCCAGCCAGAGCTGGAGGGACCAGAGACGTTTGAGTTGGTGCTGCGTATGCCCATGAACGCAGTCCTTGGAGAACCTAGCAAAACTGTCATCACCATCAATGACACTCTCACTGACTGTGAGTAAAGGAAAACAAATCAATAAATAAATACAACCATTTTTTTTTGTTTGTTTCAGAAGACATCAAACTGCAGATAAAATGTGTATTAGTGCCAATGAAAAATTCTAAATACAGTCATGTTAGTTGAGTGATACTGGTTAATTAATCAATGCTGGATTTTTCTGCAGTGCCCAAAGTCCAGTTTAGAGAGGCAGAGTACAAGGTAGATGAGACTGATGGAGAAGTGAAGGCAATGGTGTACCGCAGTGGTGACATCAGTCAGAGGTCCACAGTCCGCTGTTACACACGCCAGGGATCTGCGCAGGTCATGATGGACTATGATGAACGACCCAATACTGATGTGTCTATCATCGTGTTCCTACCAGGTCTGTTACTTTTTTCAACCTGTTCCTCATCCTTTCATCCACCTATAATTTCATATTTGCTCATCTTTTGTATCTGCATGTTTACAGGAGAGATTGAGAAGCCATGTGTAGTGACTTTAGTGGATGACACGATTCATGAAGAGGATGAGGAGTTCCGCTTGGTTTTGGGCACACCTAAGAGCAAATCACTATATGGAGCTGCTGTAGGAGAACAAAAAGAAGCTCTGGTCACCATCACCGACCATAAAGATAGTAAGTATTCTTTTTATCCTTATTCTTGACAAATATCTGCATAAAGGTCTTGATGAGCTTCTCTCACAGCAAACAAAACTAATTTTCCACTGCAGAGTCCATCATCAGGTTTGCTGAGATCAAATACAGTGTTAGAGAGCCACAACTTCCTGGAGAGATTGCTGTAGCGAAGATTCCTGTCCTGCGTCAGGGCGACACCTCCAAGGTCTCTGTGGTGAGAATTCACACCAAGGACGGCTCTGCGACTTCAGGAGAGGACTACAATCCCCTTTCTCAAGGTCAGCAGAAGACCCATGAAGGCTACAAAATATAAATCCCATAAGATGCCATACTATTATCAGAAATTATTTTACCATGGTCAACAACACATGCAACATCCAGGAGTGGAGAATTGACACAGTCACAGATAAGCAGAACGGTTATCTATTTCCTTTCTGTATATCTCTGTTTGCATGTCCTTACAGATGTGGAGTTTAAAGAGGGTGAGACAGAGCATGTGGTGGAGATCCAGGTTCTCTATGATGGACAAAGAGAGATTCGTGAGGCTTTCACAGTACACATGAAGCCTGACGAGTATATGGTGGCTGAGACACAGGTCAGAGACCATCATCTCTAAAAATACCCCCAGAGACGCCACATCGCACACTCGCACAGACACACGCTAACGTGACTCTCTTGCTAAAATAGCCATGTGGCAGCTGCCTCTGTCAGCAGGAGCCAATCGCTGTCTCCAGTCTCTTTCAGAGGAGTCTGTATGATGTAAATGGGCCTCAATAGACAGTGACCTATAAACAGAGTTATCCACTGAACATGTACAAAACCCTTTACAGTCAAGGCCTTAGAGCCATTATGGGGGGCTTTTTGCTATCTTGTTGACAGTGAGAGTCTGAGAGATGGCAGGAAATGAAATTGAGAAGAGTGCTTGAACTTGGGTCGCCTGCACATAAACGTCACACGTTCAGTCTCTGACTGAACATTTAAAACGTGTTCGGAGCTTTACAATTTATACTACTACTGTATATTGAACTTTTTAAGATTTTGAAAAGTTTGTAAAAAATGAGTGCTGTCAAACGATTAATCATGATTAATCGCATCCAAAGTTTTTGTTTATATGTGTGTGTACTGTGTATATTTATTATGTATATATAAATACACATACAGGATATATTTTGAAGATTTGTACATGACTGTATATGCATTTATATTCTTATATTTTATATTATATATAAATATATAAACATAACATATTTTTCTTAAATATATGCATGCACGAGTTTGTATTTATATATACTTAATAAATATACACAGTATACACGCATATATTATGTAAACAAAAACTTTTATTTTGGATGCGATTAATTGTTTGACAGCACTAGTAAAAATGTTACAAAGTAGCATTCTTAACAAAAAATTCAAGAAGTTCTCAAATATATTTTTAACATATTAATTTTTTCTAAGAAGAACATAAGATGCTTTGGTGTTATTTCACTATATGGCAGTTGTTGCAGAAGACTTGCTGATCAACTCATTGAAAAACACTTTAAAGGCCATCTTTATGCATTGCCAGCAGAGTACAGCAACAATCATAAGCATACACACTATTTTTGTCATGACAGCCTTGACAGGAGTTTAGCATTCTGTTGTGCATTTCAAATAATTATTTTTTTTAAAGAGCCTGTCTCAAGCTGGTGGGATCTCTTGCATTCATTTACACTCTGTGTTTAATGTCCCTTCAGAGCATGCATGCACATCTAGTAATAGTAATAGCCAGTGATGTAATGCGGAAATATTTTAAACAACCCAACAAATTCATTAAAAGTTGTTTTTAAAAATATAAAATATTCTTAACTTTTGTTAAGAATAATTTTATTCTTAAGAATGCTTTGTGAAACTGACATTTTATCATAAATATGTCAAGTGCTTAGTTCACAGTGGTGAAGGTTCAGGTTCAGAAGGTAAGGTTCACAGTGAGTTGATAGTCTTTTTACTGCTGCTTATGTTATTGTAGGATTGACATACTCTGTTTTCCCTAAAATGAGATTGGTAGCCTAAATAGGTGTCTTTTCCTGTCTTCATTTTTGTAGATGAATAAGGCTATTGTGTATATTGAAGAGATGAACAGCGTGGCTGATGTCACATTCCCAGCAGTGCCTCAGGTGGTGTCCTTGCTGCTGTATGATGATACAATTAGGGCCAAGGACAATCCCCACCCTCCAACCGGCTATCCTGTTGTGTGCGTTACGGTGAGTGACACCATAGATGTCAGTTCATTCCAATTGATCACTGTCTTTTTCATTTTTTTTTTAATGAATTAATTAATTTTATTTTTTGTACATTTACCATATAAAAAAAGAAAATATTGGAATGTACAAAAAGTTGTGACATCTTGCAAATGGAGAAGGTGAAGTGACCTCGCCAGTCTCAGTGAACAATAATTGAATGTTGTCATTCAAGATTACGGGTGGATATAATATATCTGCAGTTTTAGTCTCTCATTCTTCCAAAAAAAAAAACATCAGTAATTCTGATATTTTCTTGTGTCCATCAGGCCTGCAACCCCAAATACTTTGACTTTGACAAGACTGGCTCCATTTGCTCAGTGGAGAACATCAATGACACAATGACTCAGTACCGCTGGATGGTTAGTGCCCCTAGCGGACTGGATGGAGTCACCAGCCCCATGCGAGAAGTGGACACCAACACCTTCTTCACTAACACCAAGTCCATCACATTGGACTCCATCTACTTTCAGGCTGGTTCCCGCGTACAATGTGCTGCCCGAGCCTTCAATGCCAATGGAGACGCTGGGCTGGAGCTCAGTTCCCCTATTGTGGTCATCAGCCGAGAGGAGGGTGAGGCTCTTGGTTCTCAATTCTTGAAGAATTACTAATTCAACAAAGCACAGGGTTTTGTTTGTTTGTTAGTTTTACTGTTTTCTTGGGGATTCAAGGGAAAAGAATAAGATTAAAAGTTAATGAATTTGTCTGCCATCCTTAGGCCTGTGTCAGCCTCGTATACCTGGCACAGTTGGTGCTGAACCTATACTGTTTGAATGGTTGGGGTCTGTAAGAATTTTTAACGCTTCTAAAAGAAGTCTCTTATGCTGGATTTAGTTAGAAAAACAGTAATATTGTGAAATATTATTACAATATAAAATATCTTAAAAACATACAATTTGTTATAGAAAAAAAGAGATATGCAAATTTTCATCATAAACATCTTCATATAGAGACTGAAAAATCCTAAGAGTATTTGAAAGTGTATTTCCAGCATCAACACACAAAAGCAGCATTTTTTAAATCATTGAGTTTACACGTACATTTTTTAATGTGTTTTTCACTGTTCCTGTGTCCGTAGGTGTTGAATCTTGTTCAGTCCTATGTAACCCTGCGGGTGGCTCTGTTTGTGTCCTATGTCTTCCACTCTCCCGTTGCGGTTGGCGGCTGGCAACATTTGACCTACGGTCTGAGCTGCGGCTCACCTTTGTGTATGACACTGCCATCTTATGGCAAGATGGTATTGGAAGCCCACCAGAGGCTGAGCTGCAAGGTAGTACTTTAACTAACACTGCTTTAACTACAAGGGATGCATCATAAACTCAATTCAAATGGTGAAATTAAATAGACATGAATACAGATTAATGCAGGTTTTAAAACATCAGTGTATATATCAGTCTTTTTCTCCACCTAAAACTTCAATGAAAATCACTATAACCTGTCTGATGTTGTTATTTGTGCTTTTATTTTATAGGTGCCATGTATCCCACCAGCATGAGAATAAATGATGAAGGCCGTCTTGTTGTCAATTTCAAGTCTGAGGCTCGATTCAGGGGACAGTTTGTCATGTCTCATCCAGGTAACCCGAAATACACAGACACACACTCATATCAGCTGACAAGTTCTCACTGCTCTGTCCCAAAGAGAAAATCTGAGCTACAGTACAATGTGCCCGCTACTGACAGTAAACGTCCTGTCACTACCCTCCTGACAGAAACCTTTACTGCCCTCTACTGGTGGTGATATTATATTAAACAAACTTTTTTTCCCCATTCCTATGTCTCACTTAAGGGGTAATTAAAAAAAGAAATGAAAACAAATGATTTGGAGACTTTGTGCAGTGGATGGCCAAAATAATTCTGATTACATGTTTCATTGTGTATTATAACTGAGAAACCGCAGCTCGTGACAAACAGGCTCATTGTTAGCATTATAGTTATGCTAATAATACATTTGATGGCCTGTTTGTAACATATTTTGTAATTACCCTTTACTAACGCAGTGAATGGACACCATGTACGTCTTTGGAAATGATAAACGATCTCTGTCTCAGTTATTTCTCGGTCTCCCTGAGTCTGAGCTCTTCTCACTTCGCTTGTAAATGTAAACATGATTCGTTTTGGACCGGATTTGTTTTGGCGCACTTTTGTCGCCATTTATTTTTCATGTCTCAAAAATTACCTCATTGCGATGCATTTCACGCCTGTGTCCTCACGCCTTTCAAACTACAGATGGTAAATTCATCCTCATCAGAGCAAACGGATTCATTTCCCTTGGTTATGTCTCTTCTCGATGCGTGGCCTCTGATTGGTCGATCAGTACACTGGCATAAGATATTTCTATCTTTTTGTTATTACTTATTTTACTTATTTTTATTGATAAAATAAACTACACAATTTTTAAACCATAGTAATAATACATTTTATAATATTCTTAATGTGTCAAAATATTGTCAAATATTATTTTAAAAATTACTAAAATAAGTCATGTTCTTAAGTCAAGTTTAAATGGAATTTTAAAAGTCTGGTATTTATATTGGCTTTCAGGAACCACTTTGTCCTCCATGGTAATGTCAGCGGACCACTCTGGACTCACATTCACTCTTTCCCTGATCAGAACTGAACCCACTTACAACCAGCCCATGCAACAGTGGAGCTTCGTTTCTGACTTTGCTGTAAGTTCAAGTCCAGTTTTCTACCTTTTGTTTCTTTTAGGTACTGTCAATCATAGTAATCATACAGTAAATGCAGGCTATAGATTGTATGAATATTAAAAAGGTGAACTGATCATATGTGTGTGTAGGTGAGGGACTATTCCGGCACCTATACTGTGAAGCTGATTCCATGCATTGCTTCACCTAACGGAGAGTTCAGCATACCCCCTGTGTGTCACCCGAGGGAGCCCCTCACCTTCGACATGGACATCCGCTTCCAACAGGTTGGTTTCTTTTTTTCATTCTGAAAATTTGGTATTGATCTTTGATCCTTCTATACGGTTAGAGCATGTTCATCTAATCCTACAAGTCACAATGACTATTTAAGCATGATGCTTATTATTTTGTGCTGTTTCTCAGGTGAGTGACCCTGTAGCAGCAGAGTTCAGTTTGAACACACAGATGTTCTTGCTGTCGAAGAAGGAGATGTGGCTGTCTGATGGCTCCATGGGCTTTGGAGAGGGCACGGACACTGCCTTCATGGAAGGTACTAGAATCCAAGAGTGATATAATATACTTATTTAAATATTAGTTTAGGTGAAAATAGTTGAACTACTAATTCATTCACTTCCTGCCTTGAGAATGAAACCTTATTCCGATCGGTTCCCCTGTAGGTTCGAACATCTACGGTCGAGTGATGGTGGACCCAGTGCAGAACCTGGGCGACTCTTTCTCCTGTAGCATAGAGAAAGTGTTCCTTTGTACTGGCACAGACGGCTACGTGCCAAAGTACAGCCCTACTAATAAAGAGTATGGATGCCTGGCTGACGCTCCATCCTTGCTGTATAGACTCAAGATCCTGGTATGTAATTTATTTTAACCTCATACCTTCTTGCTTTACTGTACCTTTCGTACAAATGTTAATTATAAATGTAGATCTTACCACTATGTGAATCTTTATTTGAATAGAGAACGATTAAAATCTCAGTGACATAAGCGTGTCAATGACAAAAGTGCAAAGTTTTTATAAATGCAGTTTAAAAGAATCAAAATCATGTGGTTTCATGTGATTTTGTGGGGGGAAAAAAACTTTTATACAATTTTTTTCAAGTTTAAAATGTCTAAGAATGCTATGTGGTTTCAAAAAAAGTTGAAAAATATATTTTTCAAAGTATTTTTAGGGAGTTGCACCACATGACATTTTACAGTCTACACTAAACCTGCCTTGTCATAAAGAGGTCAGATTATATTTCATATGTATTCTGTATTTTGACCACACCAACATGACGTTGATTTGGCAGACAAGTTTTTTTTCCCCCAAATATTAATAAACAATGGTGAAGTTTTGTGTATCCCCCCCCCACCCCCAACAGATAGTAAAATATCATTGCATATCAAAGATTTTTAAGGATTTTGTTCTTTTAAGCCTTTGTAATTGTTGTTGTTTTTAAGCAAGGTGATAAAACTGTATTAGAAGTTTTATCACTTTGACATTTTTTTATTTTATTTTATGTCCCCCAAAAATATCAAAGTTGATTTTAATACAGAAATAAAAACATGCTCATCATAGCTCATGTTTTCAAGTCAATGTATGTAACTGCATGTTAATTGAATATCTTTCTTGTGTTCACTGATTGTATGAACTTGTTGGTCTTTGAACTTTAGGACAAAGCTCAGCCAGAAACTCAAGCCACCACCTTCGGAAATGTCAATTTCGATGCCAGTCTTGCTTTAGATACCCCTGGAGCCCTGCCTTTGGTCCGACAACCTGGATCAGATGGTTTCACCCTGTCATCATCTCCACTCTTCCAGGTCAGAGACTCACCATGTTTTGTAACCATAGTAAAACCCAATTTGAACCAGAATCTTGAGCATTCTTTCATGTTTAATTCATCAGGTAACTGCTGGCCGTGAATGGTTCATCCACACCATCTACACACTCCGTTCTAAAGAGAATGCCAGCCGTGGTAAAAGAAGCCTTGAGTACCACCACGCTATATCCTCCATTGCTGACTCTGGCACCCAATCCCGAAGTCGACGTGCAGTACGTGACCCAGAAGCTTTCGAGATCGGTGCTGAGAATAATCTAGGAACCAACATTCAGCACATCGCCCTGGATCGCTCAAACCGACTACGGGTGAGTCAGCCATGGGGTCGTGAGAACTACCTGGAGCACCCTCTGGTGGAGGGGAGCCTGGGCAAAGGGCCTGGTTCAGATTCCTCTCTTCCCGCTGGCATGTCCACATTGTTGGGGGTGGCTGGGCTCATCCTGCTGGTATGCCTGGTTGTAGTTCTGGTGGTTCTCTTAATGCGACGCAAGAGGAAAGATAAAAAGTACCCACCTTATTCCACTTCGTCCTGCACAGCGTACAACAGGGAGCCCATGAGACACAATGTGGACAGCTCTGAGGTTTAAACCGCCCCTGTTCCCTGTTCATTAAGACATGCAAAAACTAACTCTCACTATGGTGCTCTTCTTCTCAAGAAGCAGCTGAAGTTGAGGAGACAGAAAGATTCTGAGATCTAAATCCTCAGTTCAAATGACAACATCCGATATGTGGCTCTTTTGGAGGTTTCCACAGCTTAAATGAAGACATCTTGACTCCAAGACTCTTCATGTTACTTGGTCAAACAAAAGGAAGTTGCTTGTTGCCTTTTTCTTAGGATTAAGTTTGAGCTTCATAGTACTAATGTTATTTTAGCGTGCTTCCATCAGTAGTTCTGTGAACCAGAATTGGCCACAGTGATCCTGCTCAGACAAACAGAGCGAATCTGTGCTTCAGCTTGTGTCAAACTCGAATTGAGTTATATATAAATCAACGTATTTTTTCCCCAAGTTCAAAAAAGTTCCATTGTAAACAAGAATAAAAGGTACATTTACTTTGGCATGAAAGCGTATGTTGGACATCAAAAGCCTTATTCAACTACCCAGGCAATTTAAACTCGTTCAAGATCATTGGGAATTTTTTTTTTTTTAATTAGTCCATTTTATTTTCATTCAAATTTTCATAACAGTTCTTCTTCTGAGTGTGCGTGTTAGATTTAAACAAATTGAGAGATGAAAGAACTGGGTTCTTCGAACACTGTTGTAGTAAATGTATCTATTTTTATATGTTCCATGACATGAAATGCTGTGTACAAGAGCACAGGTCAGCGTTCCCACGTGACCGATGTGTTGCTATGCAAAGGGAGCGTGATGTTTAATATTATTAATTCAAGTTCGTAACTATTCAGAATGTACTTATTTTTATACCTTTTCAGGATGTTAAAATGTGGTTTAGAATTACACAATAATTCTGTGTACACAGCTGCCTGTTACATATCTGGTGTTGAAAGGAGAGACTGGTGTCAAAAAAACTTGAAAACGTGTGAACCACATACTTTTTTTCCAATTAAAAATCATTACAGATTTACAAATTTAAAGCAAATAATGCTGAATATGCAAATTATAATTTCAAACTGTTGCTTGCGGGTTTTTTTTTGTGCTTTCCCAATTGATATTTGTTTCAATTTATTGTTTAATGTTGGTTATTGCTCAGTGTATTAAAATTGAATTGTCAGACACAAACCAAGATTTTTTCCACCAATATTTTGTAATATATATCTCACCCTGTATTATACAAATGACTAAATATCAAATAACTCCAGGACACAAGTTTTAAACCCAACAGATTTAAAGAAGTCTGTGTCAGCGAATACACCATTAGCCTTGTGTTTGAAAACTGCCGTTTTATTAACTGCATATGTTTTTGAGAATTATTTAATGTCATTTTCTTTTTTGCTGATGAAAAGAATTCTGTTAAGATACTTGGATCCTTGTTTCATTATAAAGTGCCTGTTAAGATAAATGCCTACTTCTATACCCTGTGACGAGTTGAATTTCTATCATTTCAGCTGTTGTAAGATCAATCAAATGTGCATGATACCCTTGATATGTAACATGTTCCAGGCAGTAAGAAGTAAACTACTGATAAATTCCAAGTTCAAACTGCATTGAATAAGGTGTGGTTGTAGTTGAGGCTCTCTTACATGCAGAGGTATCTATCAGGACACCATTTATGATTTAAAGGGATAGTTCACCTCTCGTGAATGTGCGGAAGAGAAGAAATTGTTGAATGAAGTCATTATTTTTGTTTCTTTGCATACAAAACGTGTTTTTGTAGCTTCATAAAATTACAGTTGAACCACTGATGTCACATGGACTATTTTAACAATGTCCTTACTACCTTTCTGGGCCTTGAACGTGTCAGAAAGCTCTCGGATTTCATCAAAAATATCTTAATTTGTGTTTCGAAAATGAACGAAGGTCTTACAGGTTTGGAAAAACATGAGGATGAGTCATTAATGACAGAATTTTCATTTTTGGGTGAACCATCCCTTTAATATTAACCCATGTTCTATTAGAGAGTCGGACTCGTAACCCAAAGGTTGCGGGTTCGAGTTTCGTACCGGCAGGGATTGTAGGTGGGGGGAGTGAATGTACAGCACTCTCTCCCACCTTCAATACCACGACTGAGGTGCCCTTGAGCAAGGCACCGAACCCCTAACTGCTCCCCGGGCGCTGCAGCATAAATGGCTGCCCACTGCTCCGGGTGTGTGTTCACGGTGTGTGTGTTCACTGCTGTGTGTGTGCACTTTGGATGGGTTAAATGCAGAGCACTAATTCCTAGTATGGGTCACCATACTTGGCCACATGTCACTTAACTGTAATTGAAATTGCAGTTTTGAAAACGGTTAAAAATCATCACAAATTCCATTAGTTGCAATGCCAGCAGTAATCTCCTGAAGTATCATTTTTATTGAGTTTATTTTCAAATGTACATTTCTTTCAGATTCATTAAAAAAGATATAAAGCATCAGGGTCTGAGGACTCAAAGAAAAAAAGATTTGAGTAGAAGGGAAACAATATAGGCACAGCTTTGAATCAAAAGACATGCTTGAAAAGCCTGTATCGAAATACATACAGCAGAAGCCACCAATGGTGTTGCAACACATCAACAGTGTCTTCTTGGCTTAAGAATGGCAGTTAGTAGAGCTATTTTATTTTATACACACAGTAAAGTTTTATGCTGATGTATTCTGAATAGATGTATTCTGACATGAGCTAAAATCACCGAACGGATCATATTTACAACATTCAAAAAAAGTTGCAATGGTAAGGCAATTAGTCTCCAAGAGCTGCGGAACTCCATCTGAAATAAATTATCGAAGTAGCAATAAAATGCATTGATAGACCAGTCACACAGAGAATGAAGAAACATAATACAATTCCTGAAACTACTTGACCGGCTTTTCCTCCCCTCCATGAAGGCATCTCATTCTTAGTAATAATATCTTGCATCGTAAGCAATTTCAAAAGGTTTCTATGAGAACATACGATCTGCAACACTAAAGACGTCATCTATAGCTGCAAAATAAAATAAAATAAAATAAATGAAAGCTGTTAAACCTTTCAGTGAGTACCTGACCTCGGCGCTTTTGTAAATTGATACCTTGGCTTTGAAGAAAATTAAAAGAGAGAATAAAACCAAAAACAAAAAACACACAAAACTTCAGAGAAATCTCTTCTCTGTTAAAAACTATCACAGTTCCTGATTCCACCAATAACATTTCATAGTTTCTGATACCATCTCAGACCGTGTAGACTTCTATCCTGCAGAATCCACACCTTAGCCTTAACATACTAGATATTAGATACAAATAAAGGACACTTTTATTCATGTACATAACACTTTATACAGTCTGCCTGCTGTCTTAAATGCAAATGCAAACGATAATCATTTTCAAGCAAACTAACTCACCTTAGCAGATTTGCGGCTCAAGCAACTCAAAACCTTTTGATTGCACTACCGAATTACAAATGAGGCCCAAAAGAATAAAACAAATGGGAAAAAAAATAATAAAAAATAGATGTGTAAAAGTTTCAGATTATCATGGAACTATACACAAAAAACCTTTTAGGCTTCTAAAATGCATCCTAAAAACTCACCTTGGCAGTTTTGTGAACATGGAACGTTGTTTAAAAAAAATAAACACCTTGAGGACAGACAAATTCACCAGACCTGATGCTCCCCTAGCCCAAGGAATAATGTGCTTTAACACCACGATGTGGGAAAAACAATATCCAAAAATCTGAAACTGTCTGAGTTGATGAGTTGGGGGCAGTTTGTATCCATGTAGTATGAATAATGCTGCTGTTAGCGTAGTTTTCACTTGGCTTTCAGCCGAAAAGGCTCGGCAAGTCCTTCAAGCCCCTATGCAGAGTGCGGTCCATCCTACTTGGAGTCTGTCAGCTTATACATGAGGATCCCTCGGATCAGCTCTCCCCTGCTCGGGTGCTGTCGTCTAGCAGGAAGCAGTGTAAACTTGCTGATCTGGGAGCTGTGACCTAGGTGCTGTCACACAGCTGTATCTAAAATCAAATGTGGAGGCCTGATAGGAGGTTCAGAGCGTGTGCAGTGCCCTCCGTTCCTCGGCCTCCCGCGAGTCATGACCGTGCACAAAAAAGGAAAGAGATGGGTGTCATTTGGCCCCTTTGTTGGGGGGATCTTGCTCCGTCGACTGCCGTCCGTCACTCCAGGCCTCACGTGTGCTCTTCAGTGCTTGCGTTCGCTGCTGATCCACCACCACATAGTCTACCCGCTCGTCTGATGCTGAAATACCAGTCCCGTTACTCTTCTTCTGCAAGGTCAAGATATGAGAGACAGTCAAAACAGGAGAGAGAGGTGACAAAAGTACCGATATTTGGGTAAGTTGATACAAAAAAAAAACAAAAAAACCTGTAACATCAATTTTCTACGGTATTAGTAGTATATAAACAGATTTTTTAAGATTCTTTATATTAAATAATTATTTGAAAAGTTGAATAAATGTTTCCTTTAGGGATGCACAATGTATCGGTACAATATCGGTTATCGGATGATAATATATATTTAATTGTAAATGCTAAATTACCCTATTTTTACCCTTTGCCATTATGTAATATTCATATAAAGCTAATCTTTAAACACACTAATAATTTAATAACACTGTTAAATGCAATATTTAGAAAATGTTGTGATTCCTAAATTCACTTGTAGCATTAAACACTACTTTCAGTTATTAGTGTTTTACTCTGACATCTGGCATTATATTTTTGCATTGAATTTATAAAAAATAATAATCCTCAAATGATGTACAGGCAAAATGCACTGGTAATGAGAGAGGCCAGAGAATGACTCTATTCCATCAAGCTGAGACAAAAGCAGATTTCAATCCCGTTAATTAATGGCAAAAAGTCTATAACAGGTGTATAATCAGAGCCTGAGGATAAGAACACTGGGGTCAACATGTATTATGCCTCCATTTTTACGCTTGTCTGACTCCTGATGATAAAAAACCTCACCCAAAGGTTGTCTAAGTCTGCTTAATTATTTTTCATATCTTACCTTCCGAGGAGGAGTTGATTTCCCAGGGTCCAAGTCGAGGTCCAGGTACTCCACCTGCTTGTCTCCTTTGGGCTTCACCATGGGACTGCTACCTCCATCAGCATTCATTGGTGCTGCTAGCTTCATGTTCTGAGATATTAAAAAAAAATAAAATAAATTACAACAAAAAGGTTGCATACATAGAGATAATAGTCAATGTTGTAGTCAGAATTAGTTATTAAAAGATTTATGCTACTGATATATTAATCTACTACAATGATACTAGATGATGTAAGTGAAGAGTCTGAATTTTTAAAATACTTAATCTAATCTATTTATCTATCAGTGACATGCGGTCCTTCACCCAACACTCATTCGAATTACTAAATCGGTAATGAGTTGTGTACACATTATCCTGTCTGCAAAATATGCAGAAATAGGTCTTTCTAAACTCTTTCATATTGATCAGACAGCTTCATAATTCCTTAATGATCAATGTAAGTAATTCAAAATAATGCTCTACTAGTTCTAGAGGACTCTGCTGAAGACACAACCTCTGTAGATGTCAATCCAACCTCTAAAAGTGCCATTTGCAAGATTATTTCCATGCATTTTCATGGTATGAGTCATAAATGTAATAATTATGTATATGTAGTTTTTCTATACATGTTTCAAAATATATCAAGCCTTATTTCATGCTGCTTTATTTAGTAACTCAATACAAATCCAATCATCAAGTGACTGTCTGGGGGAACAATGCTACAATGTAATGCACAGTGTATACAATTGATAAAATAACAATACAATCATGTATAGCTATGATTATCTTTGAAAAATCTGGAATGTAAGACATCATAAAACTCTATGCAAGTAATTTAGGTTCCACTCATGTTGAAATAAACGGGTTTTTTTTTACAGAGAAAAAAAAATCTAATGACACACATACACTACTGTTTGAAAGTTTGGGGACATTTGTTCCATGTCTTCAAAAGATGTCTCTTATGCTTACCAAGGTTGCATTTATTTGATCAAAAATACAGTAAAACAGCAATATTGTAAAATATGATTACAACACTATTTATAAACACTACGATTTTCATGATTTTATATATATACAAAAAAACTAATTGTTTTTCAGGCGTTTTCCCCCCTAGGTCATATGTCATCTAAGTTTTGTGAAAGGGATAGTTCACCTAAAATGAAAATTCTGTCATTTTTTTTACTCACCCTCCAGTTGTTCCAAACCTGTATGAATTTCTTTCTTCTGCTGAACACAAAAGAAGATATTTTGAAACAGCTAATGGTCACCATTGACTTTCATAGTATTTTTAGATTTTCTGTAGGATGAGTAAAATATGACAGAATTTTCTTTGACAGAATTCACTATCCCTTGAGAACACATATCCAGAGTGTTGTTCAATCCACCTTCATAACCCTGCTCACCTCATCCTGGTGGTCTAGACCTGACACTTCTCTCTTTATAGGAGTGATGGGAACTGTACAGTAGAAGGACTCTTCTCTACAGAATGGAGCAACAGGGAGGAGAAGAGGAGTAGAAAAATCAAAGAGTAAACAGGAAACAAATGGCAAAGGCACGCAGAGAAACTAGAAATGAAAAATGCAAAATACAGATGAGGCAGACAACAGGATCCACAAAAGGAGGCAAGGAATAGAATGTTGGAAATAAGAAGCAGAAAAGAGGCAGAGAAATGTCTCTTCCAAATATTGGCAGTTGAATCCAGTGCAACAAAAGCCATACTGTGCAAGTGTTATCAACAGTTTTACTGCTGCATGCTAACATGTTAGCAAACAAAACAAGCCATGCACAAAAAGCTCCATTTTACCATAGTAAAAAAGTAATATATTTAAAAAACATTTATTTCGTACTAAGTATAGTTCAAATCTATTAACATATTTACTAACATATCGTTCGATACTTACTGATATAAAAACTCAGTAACACTTTCTATGAAGCCCATATTTATATTACATTATAAGGGTATTCTTAGGGCATTATAATGAATGCATAATGCATTATAAAAACCTTATAATATGCTATATCATCTTATGAATATTCATAAGAACCGTTTTAATGTTTTATATTTACCTATTTGTGGTTATAGCTTTTAAGAGTATGATGATTTATAACACACAGTGAACACGTTGCATCCACTTATTTTACAATGAATTATATTTCTCATAGTTATAATGTATTATAAGTCTCATATCTTACCATCTCTCTTATGCTACTTCACTTAAAGCAATCAAAGACCACTTATAAGTATAATAATAATTATAATTTTTCTCAAACAGCCATAAGATCAGATATCAGATCAGATGAATGTCTAATATGACACATTTGCTTTGAACTATTTTTATTGTAATATCAATTTGATTATTTTGATGGTACCCTTTAGACAGCTGTTTGATAAGTAACTTTGCAACTACATGTCAATTAGCGGTCATTGGAGTATTAGTAGTATGTCTGCTAAATATATGCTAACACTTTATTTTGATGGTTCCCCAAAAGACAAACTGACTATAAGTAACTTTGCAAGTACATCAACATTCTACCTACCCTAACCTTAACCTAAGCCTACTAATACTCGAATGAGAGTTAGTTGACGTAGTTGCAAAGTTGCTTATAGTCAACAGACTAAGGGGACCATCAAAATAAAATGTAACCTAACATATAAACATTGCATTTTTTTCATTTGAAATTATTAACTAGCTCACATCAAAATTAATATTAGCCTCACAGGGAACACTCAAATAACACTCCACACCTAACCACTTACAAGATGTAGTAAGATACTGTGCAGATCTTAAACAATGTCAAGATATATATAGTCCATTATAAATGTAAAAGTATATTTAATATGGTGTTCATTGTGTGTTATAAATAATCATAATCTTAAAAGTTATAACCACAAATGCGTATATGCATATTATAATTATAATTATTGTTATGATTATTTATATGATATAACATATTATAAGGTTTTTTATAATGCATTATTATAAAAGGTATGAGGACCTCAGATGATGCCAACCCTGAAACAACATAAACTACCACATTTTGCTATAAGTTTGATTGCATCATATAATAATTGCTGTTAATAGTGTTCATCGTCTGTTTGATTACATCTTTAATTGATTTTTCCATACATTTCTGCCATATGTACATTAACTGACAGTCACCACTGATAAGCTACCACTAAATATTGTAGAAACTTAATTTGCTGTAAAGTTGCTTTGCAACGATTTGTATCGTGAAAAGCGCTGTACAAATAAACTTGAATTGAATTT
>NW_015539839.1:125767-128000 GCF_001515605.1 Sinocyclocheilus anshuiensis | reverse complement strand
CACATTTGCTTTGAACTATTTTTATTGTAATATCAATTTGATTATTTTGATGGTACCCTTTAGACAGCTGTTTGATAAGTAACTTTGCAACTACATGTCAATTAGCGGTCATTGGAGTATTAGTAGTATGTCTGCTAAATATATGCTAACACTTTATTTTGATGGTTCCCCAAAAGACAAACTGACTATAAGTAACTTTGCAAGTACATCAACATTCTACCTACCCTAACCTTAACCTAAGCCTACTAATACTCGAATGAGAGTTAGTTGACGTAGTTGCAAAGTTGCTTATAGTCAACAGACTAAGGGGACCATCAAAATAAAATGTAACCTAACATATAAACATTGCATTTTTTTCATTTGAAATTATTAACTAGCTCACATCAAAATTAATATTAGCCTCACAGGGAACACTCAAATAACACTCCACACCTAACCACTTACAAGATGTAGTAAGATACTGTGCAGATCTTAAACAATGTCAAGATATATATAGTCCATTATAAATGTAAAAGTATATTTAATATGGTGTTCATTGTGTGTTATAAATAATCATAATCTTAAAAGTTATAACCACAAATGCGTATATGCATATTATAATTATAATTATTGTTATGATTATTTATATGATATAACATATTATAAGGTTTTTTATAATGCATTATTATAAAAGGTATGAGGACCTCAGATGATGCCAACCCTGAAACAACATAAACTACCACATTTTGCTATAAGTTTGATTGCATCATATAATAATTGCTGTTAATAGTGTTCATCGTCTGTTTGATTACATCTTTAATTGATTTTTCCATACATTTCTGCCATATGTACATTAACTGACAGTCACCACTGATAAGCTACCACTAAATATTGTAGAAACTTAATTTGCTGTAAAGTTGCTTTGCAACGATTTGTATCGTGAAAAGCGCTGTACAAATAAACTTGAATTGAATTTAATTGAATTATGCATTCATTATAATGCCTTAAGAATACCCTTATAATGTATTATAAATATGGGCTTCATAGAAAGTGTTACCAAACATTTTTATTAAACTTTATTTGGAGTACTACTTGTGCACAATGCACATTTCTTAATATTAAGCCTAAAATGTGTTTTAATGTCACTATTGATGAGGATTGTACGATCTTTGAACAATATCGGTCTTTAAATGCAAGATATTTAAAGTGTACCTGAAGTATACTTGCAATAGTTCCACTTTAGCACAATCAAATATATTTCAGTATATCTTTAGTTGGATTTCAGCGCTACTTCCGTGCAATTAAAATGCATTAAGTACAAAATTAGTTGTTCCAATTTAGCAGACTTGTTTAGTATACCAAAAGTACAATTGCATGGTATTTTTATTAAGTACATAAATATGTAAATGTATTTGTAGTATACTTAGCATGACAAAAAATGTATTTCAAATGCATTTTAGTGTATTTATTTTTCACTGACTAGGGTATGCATTTAAATTTAAGAAAAAAAAATTAACACAAACATGGAGCAACAAAGAAGAAAGGCCCTCCAGGTGAAGACACAACAGAAATAGAAGAAAACCAGGAGAAAAAAAAAGTAAAGGTAGGAAAAACTGCCTAACCCTTCTATCCAGTCTGTTGAAAGACCACAAAATACCACCATCACCAAATTTCTGGGAACCTGCGATTTTATTCTCACTTTAGCCTTTATGCCTAATTTTATATAAGATATGGAAAAAATGGTAGAATCAAGACCATGTTTATTTCAATCAAATCTGAAGAAAATAATATGGAAGAAAACTATTTACTCTAAATTTTGCTAACATATTTTATAAATAAATAAATGCAACTTTATACATTTACCTTAACATTTAAACGTTTGGGATCAGTATGCATTTTTTTTTTTTTAAATAAATACTTTTATTTAGCAAGGATGCATTAAAGTGATCAAAAATATTTGAAAATATGAAATAACAGTAATATAAAATATATGTATTTTTTGTGAACTTTCTATTCATCATAGAATTATGATTAAAAAAAAACAGTTTCCACAAAAATATTAGGCAGCACAACTGTTTTTAACATCGATAATAATAAGACGTTTCTTGAGCACCAAATCAGCATATTAAAATGATTTCTTAAGGAACACGTGACACTCAAGATTGAAGCAAATAAATAACATAAAAAAAAAAAAAATAATAAAAAAAAAACATATATATATATATATATATATATATATATATATATTGCAAGG
>NW_015539839.1:102465-125369 GCF_001515605.1 Sinocyclocheilus anshuiensis | reverse complement strand
GTGTCCATATTAGAATGATTTCTGAAGGATCATGAGACACTGAAGACTGGCGTAATGGCTGCTGAAAAATTTAAAACATTAAACATTTTTTAATTGTGATTACTAATTGCAAAACAATTTCACAATATTACTGTTTTTTACTGTATTAAATAAATGCAGCCTTGATAAGCATAAGAGACTTTTTCCAAAAATACTACAAATGTCCAGTCATTAATGTATGCGTAAATAAATTACTTCTATAATCTATACCTGTTAAATTAATTAACTTTATATACATATAAACACATATTCCAATTGTGAATGCATGAATTATTTATAATTGAGTGGAACAGTAGCTGTGGTGTTTTTTTACATACTGGTTCATCTGTAGTTACACTGCCGCTCACACACACAAACACACACACACACACACACACACACACACACACACACACACACACACACACACACACACACACACACACACACACACACACACACACACACACACACACACACACACACACACACACACACACACACACACACACACACACACACACACACACACACACACACACACACACACACACACACACACACACACACACACACACACACACACACACACACACACACACACACACACACACACACACAAAGAACAGCAACACAAACTCTCGCTGTCTGGATTAATGCAAGGTCTGAGCTGGACGTCTTTGGCTGATAATGGGAAACCCAAAACACACTGGCAGTCAAAAAGACCTTCAGTGGCACTGATTCACACACACTTCCAGCGTTCCAGACACATGAGCCACATGGCACCTACATCACTGTATTAAATCAATAAATAATTCAAGGACACAATTCATGCCTTTATTGCACTGTCATCACTACCGCTTTTGTTATTATGTGGTGTTAGGTAGTGATGACAGTCGAATCACTTATGAACATAAATTATGGCGACGTTTTACTATCATCGCTACCATTTTACTATTATGGGATGTTAGGACAAGACTACAGGAATGCACGAATGATTAGTTATTTAGCCTGTGGAGTCTGTGGTGTGGAGGCCATGCAGAACCATGCTTAAATACTGATCTGTTTGAGTGGAAACATGCCCGACACTTACTCCCTCGTGAAGGACCTGGTCACGGGGGAACGGACCGGCGCCGTATACTCCTCCCACTCAGCTAGAGGCTTGATCTCCAAAGGGGCCGGCTTAACTGCAAAAAAACCCAGCAGTTTAATGCAGAAAAATTTTCCGAATGACACAACACCACCCAAAGGTTTGGCCTAATACATGGTTATTATCAACAAGACAAGTAATAATATTAAAAAATGATAAATGACAACAAAATGGCGTGAACAAATTTGTGTGTAAATTAGTCATAAAAACACTTCTACATAAACTGTTATTATTAAAAAAAGTATTATTCATTAAGATTTATAAATATTTATTTACACACAAATTTGCATGTAATTTAGATGGTGGTTCTCTGCTTTTAGCCAGTAGAGGGCGATGTCTGCTATTTGAAAAATAATGGGAGTCAGAAGTAAACAAGTAACATTTCTTCAGTGAGACAAGTATGTTTCACTTATTTTTTCCCCCACTTAAGAACCGACTCAAATCAAATACAGGACCAAGTCATGAGAACTGAAATCACACCTGAGGGAAAACTGGAAAGGTTCAAAAGATTGGTCACTGCCAAAGGAAGGTCAAAAATGAGTGATAATCACACATATCCTCTCTCTTCCTCTTCTCACATATAAGCAGTATCTGATTTAGTTATTGCATCTGGCTCAAAACTCTGCTGAGCTGAGATACGCCCAATCTGGCAACTGAGAAGTAGCTGTAGCTGGCTGAAATGCACACCAGCTGGTGCCAGTGCGTGAGGGAAGAAAGCACAGACGGATATGCATCTCAAGGCCCTAACTGAACTTTTTGGGCACAAAATGTGGCTTGAGTGAGTTTCTACTAAATAATATTGTAATATATGGTATTATGACCACTTCTTGGAAAAATTGCATCACAAAATGTATTACTTTATTTTTGATGTTTCAGTTTATTTTTTTCCAGCCATCTTTGTACTGCTCTGGTCGCATTTCATCTGCAGTGAATGGGTGCCGTCAGAAGTCCAAAGAGTTGATAAACCCATTTGTAATGTTTTTTTTTCTGCTGTTTGGACTCTCATTCAGATGGCACCCATTCACTGCAGACAATCCACAGGTGAGCAGGTTATGTAGCACAACATTTCTCTATTTTTTTTATTAAATTTGGTATTTGGACACCCAGATGGGAGATACACTAATGTTTAACCGTTTGGGGTCAGTGAGTTTTTTTTTTTTTTTTTTTAATTTAGCAAAGATGCATTAAACTGTTTGTATTAATATTTTTTTTGAACTTTCTATTGATCAAAGAATCCTGATATTATTAAGTAGCACAAATTTTTTCAACACTGATAATTTTTTTTTTTTTTTTTTTAGCACCAAATCAGCATATTGAAATTATTTCTGAAGGATCATGTGACACTGAAGACTGGAGTAATGGCTGCTGAAAATTCAGGATTTTAAAATATGCTAAAACAGAAAACAGTTATTACTGTTTTTATTGTGTTTTTGATCAAATAAATGCAGCCTTGGTGAGCATAAGCGAGATGGTTCTGTGACTTTCCCCCCCAAAAAAACATTTAAAAAATCTTACCGACCCCAAACTTTTGAACAGCAGTGTATCTTTGGACTTCCTGATGGCAGGTATATCCTGATGCCATTAAACAAAGCAGCATCAGGAAACTCCCAAGATTTTATCCAGACACCTGGATTGCTCTTCACACTGTTAGTCATACGATTCATCCGCCCACTTTCAGCTCTTGTCAATATGACTCAAAAATGCTTATGCAAAAGTGTTGGTTAAGTGTTTATAATGTTTATGACTCGTGGGTCAGTGAGCAGTTTGACAGTGAAAGGTGTTTGTAGAGACACTGATGATTGAGTGTCAAATGTTAATCAGTTAGTTTTACAGTACCTGCGATATCAAGTGTGCTAGCTTCCCTCCACCAGTTAAGCACAAGCATCACTCTACCAGAACCTTAAAACCTCATCTATCACAAATTAATTTGCTTAATGACCAGCTGACCAAACATTTAAGAAATAAATCCAACCGCCTTCACAAGGACCGCAATCGGTGCACACTACAGACAAAGCAATGTATAGGCAACGGCATCAGTGACTTAATTATTAAAATATTTGAGTGGAAAGCCAAATTCCTCCACACATTGCAGGTAGTAAATGTCTGTATGATAGGCTACGTTCACACAGTCAGTGTTTGGGCCGGGAAACCATATTTACGATGAATTGTGTCAAAGTAGCTTGAATACTCTCTCTGTATGAAAGAATATGCAAAGTGAAGCCCTCTTTTCTATAGATGTGTAAATAATGCCTGTAACCAGTGTAACAGGTACTCAAGTAAATGCTGAGTAATATATATGGTTATAAGTCCAGGACATTTAAAGAAGTTAATTTGAGTATACAATGCGGTTATCACTTTAATTTATAACCAAACTATGTGCAAACAGAACTATATTTAACACTCTAAAATATGAGTACTAGAGATGCAAATATATATATATATATATATATACACATATTTTCATGTTATGGCCGATAACCAATAAATGGCTGATAGTAATACTCAAATTTTGTCTAGATATACATTTTGTCTAAATAAATTATAAAAGTATAATATTTAATACATTTTCATTCAATCAATTAATTAATTATGTGTGATATTTTTCCAAATTCTAAACAAATAACTTAAAATACTAAAAACTAAAACCAGTCATTTTGAATGCATTTACACACATGATTTAGAATTTTATAAATTTATAATGAAAATGGAAGGAAATGGAAGTTAGATGACAGCAAGGTAAACCTACACGGATAGTTCAGCCAAAAATGAAAATTTTGCCATTAATTACTCACCCTCATGTCGTTCCAAACCTGTGAGACCTTCGTTCATCTTCGGGACACAAATTAAGATATTTTTGATGAAATCCGAGAGCTTTCTCAGATGTTTTCTCTTGAATGTGGTATCTCCCTTGCTGTCTATGCAGGGTCAGAAAGCTCTCGGATTTCATCAAAAATATCTTTATTTGTGTTCTGAAGATGAACGAAGGTCTTACGGGTTTGAAGTGTTGGGCGATATGGTCATTTTTCATATCGTCATATCGCCAGCCTGTGAGATCACCGATACACGATATTATCGTGCATGGGTGGGTGGGGGCAAGAGAGACACTCTGTAGTTGTTATAGGCTATTTCATAACTATTTGGTGTTTTAAACCATGCGTACGTGTGAGAGAGAGAGCCTATGGAAGCACCAATAATCGAAAAAATATACTTTCAAACATACAAAAAAAACTAACATGTTAAATATAAAAATATTTAAAACAGCTAGTTCATATATATTCGAATACAACAGTCATACATCGCTATTAGGACCGCGCGTCCTGTGACAAGTTATCAGTCTAAAAGGTCTGCAAAATCTGTCAACGGTGAAAATCAAAAGTATATTTATTTTAAAGACCAACAAACGAACACGTTAAATATAAAAGTATTTTAAACAGGCAAGTTCATATTTTTGGAGTAAAGTTAATTTAAACGGATACATCAGTCATACAGCGCTGCATGACAAGCCCTGTTTTAGACTGATAACTTATCTCCATATTTTTATAATAATGATGATGAAGAATGCGCATCAATATTTTTTGTTAATATGTTGTAAAGAAAACGAAATGCTGATGACGATGCAGTTTTCGGCATGTTCATTCATACAGCTGTTCAAGAAAAGATGTCTCGAAAAGATATCTCGTAGTACTCTTGATATAATCTGTAAATATAGGTTTATCACCTTGCAGTTCAATTTCAATTCAATTCGACTTGAGGGCGAGTAATTAATGACCGCATTTTCATTTTTGAGTGAACTATCTCTTTAATATAAAAGTAGAGGTAACATACAAAAAGGTCCCTAGTTAGAACCATATTCTTTGCTGTGTTAAAATAGCCATATTCTCAGTTTATAAGTCACTTCTATCAAGGTCTTGATAGCTATCAATCAAACATAGTGAGGTCCAGTTTTTAATGAAATTTGATTTGTTCTATTAGTGTATTCAATGTATCATTCACAATTAGAGCTTGTTCAAACCTTCACAAAAATACACCTCAGAACTGAGGCGGCAGACAGTGAGAGTAGCATTCTGTCGAGGTACGTACCCTTACGCCGTCTTGAGAATTCACCTATGGTTTGGGAGTCGGTTCGCTCAAGACCGACTGCTCTGTTTATTTTAGGGCTCTGACCTGAATTGGTGAGAGAAAACTTCTTTGTTACATGTCTCCTTTGAAAGAAATCGGCCTCGTCTTCTTCTAAACTTCACACCCATGCAATTTAGCACAATCACGGCCACCTCCATCACTCGTGCCTCTTCTCTTTCGCCGAACAAATATGTGTTGGGCTGCTGCCATGGCAACAACTCTTCATGCATTTAAGACATGCGATGAACAAGGCTTCCCCACAAAGATGAACATGCACAGGGTTAAACAGACACACGTGGGTGAGTAAAGCATTCACACCAACCGACGACACGCCAGCATGTGGCTCAGCCAGACAGAAGGGTTCAGTAATGTCTTTGTAATATTAGAAAAATTAAACCAACTTGTTTTTTTCTGCTGTATGCATATAGCTGCCACAAGAAAATACCACAAGTCAACAGTGATGATGGCCACAATTAAACAACCGGTCAAACACAAAAAAGAGCAGAATATCACAATGATTTCCAAGACTGTAGGAGACTGTTCAGGTAAAAAGTTTGATATAGGAAGAAAGAGAAACCAGGCAGAACAGAGACTGATATTTAGACTAATATAGAACAGCCAATAAAAGCGTAGAGAGAAGACAAACACACTAGGACACAAAGTACCCAACAACTGCCTATAAAATGCCACCAAAGCCATTTGAATCACTCCATGTTCAGAAAAAGCTTGCAAATACGCAACAAATACAATAAGCTGCGGTCTGAAGAGCAGTAGAAAGGACACTGGGCATTTGACAATGATGTGAAAACAGTTAGTATTGTGCTTGGCCCATGTTTAGAAAATAGAAAAATTATTTTTAAGAATACCTATTTCAGTATCCTACATGCACTACTTGGCCAAAATCATGTGGACACCCGAATGTCACACCAGTTACTTATGGGGATGGGGGTGACACCTTAAGGTACAATTCTCAATATAAACTAGTTGCTTATTAGCGTGCATATTACTAGCATATTGGCTGTTTACTAGTACTTGTAGGCACATACTAATGCCTTCTGTATGACCATTTTCTAGATCCCTTAACTCATCCCAATTCCTAAACTTAACAACTACCTTATTAACTGTTAATAAGCAGCAAATTAGGAGTTTATTGAGGTAAAACTTTTAGTTAATAGTAATTATGTGTTCCCTATTCTAAAGTGTTACTAAAACAAGGAAATATGATGGAAAAATTAGCAAACAAAGCATCTTTCCATCTTTTCACAAGAATCAAATTGCCGTTGCAGTCATTTATTAAATGTATGTGGCAGATTTATGGTCTGATTGTCTGAGCTAATTATTGAGTCACATGACTTGAGGCAATGTCAAATGACTTTGATGCACATCGAGCTATGTATTTGGGCAATGTGTTTTTATAGTAATTTATATCTTACAGAACAATATTTTATTCTAGGTTACACTTTATTTGTGTTCTTGCTACACTGAAATTACACAAATAGTAATGAGAAATACTAATTTACAACATGCACATATAGGGTTAGGGTTTGTTTTAGGATTAGTTGCTTGTAATTATGTATACTTTAACGGTATCACATATTTGTCTACGATTAGTCATGAGTGTCAGTGAAATCACCAAATTATACAGGGTTCTCACAGTTATGGCCAAGTGGTGCATCTCCTCTGCACGTAACCTGCTGTCTCCTGCATTAGCCAGTGCTCGGAAACAGTAACACGTAATTGAAGATACACAATGGTTTCGGATGAGCACAGAGAGCTGCTGCCATTAATGTTTAGATCAATAGTGCTGTCCAAGCTGGCTGCTGATGTTTCGCCCGCTTGTGCAAGTTTCAGCACGTCCCCTTTTTCTCCCAGACCAGATTGAAATTCCCCTCGCAGGTCTGGCCATCAAAGAGGTCTTTCACTAAGGCACAATGGGGACAGAGGTGACTGCTCCAGGCTAACGGCGCAGACAGGCTCCCTCATACCCAGGGCTCAGTGTCTATAGACAATAGCTTCTTTTATGTGTGAGGTCACATGCTAACGATTAAAACGCAAAGGTCACTGATACAGCAGTGCAGACTAGTTTGCTAAGCGAGTTGAACGATCTGTAATACGTGTTATAAACGCATGGCAACAAGCAGACTGAGAACTCAATTAAAGGTGGAAGAAATGTTTCATAAGCATGGGCCGGCACCTGTTAGTGAGAAAGGTGGTAATGAGAGTTGCTATGCTGAAGAGATGCAAGCACTGTACACATTAACACGATCCCTCCTTATACGCACACACACACACACCACAAGAAGAAACAAACCTCAGGGCTCACCTTTACGGTCAGGTTTGAGGTTGCGGTCAACAGGCGGCGGTTGGCATTCGGGCATGTGCACCGGTCTACGAGGTGGGGTCTTGGGGCTGGAGCGGAAGCCCATGTGGGCTGGAGGGGGCACCTGTTTTCCGAGGGAGGAGAACTCCACTGTGCCTGGTGTCATGGGCACATAGTTGGGCTCCTGGATGGGTTCTGATAGGCTGCCAGAGCGCTGATGTGACGAAGAGTGGACGCTCATGGGTACATAGTTCTCGTCCATCTCCTCAGTGGAAACACCTCCTACTGGCACCATGCCTTTATTCTTCTACATGCATCGAAGAACAGGGAAGAAACTGTTAGGGATTCTTAAGACATTTGAAAGACAGGACCTAGTTTTAAAATAGATTGATAGAAGTTGATTAATCAGGAAAACTTACAAAATAGCTGTTGAAGCTTTCATTAAAATCAAATGAGCAACTTTTATCTGGGGGGAAGGGACGGGGTATATCATAGCAGTCTTGAGATCCGTAATCTGTAAAATAAAAAAAAAATTAATGCAGTCAAAAGAAGAAAAAGTCACAGAACCATCTCTCTTCTGCTCAAAAAGGCTGCATTTATTTTCATTAAAACTATAGTAAAACAGTAATATTGTGAAATATTATTACTTTTTTAATGCATTTTAAAATGTAATTTATTCCTGTGTTAGCAATACTGAATTGTCAGCAGCCATTTCTCCAGTCTTGTGTCACATGACTTTCTTGAGAAAGTTCAGAAGAACAGCATTTATTTAAAATATATATTTTTTGTAATCTGTATATCTTTACTTTCACTTTTCATCAATTTAATGCATCCTTGCTGTATATAAGTCTACAGTGTCATTTTTTAAACAATTTATTCCATCCTTGCGGTATCAATGCATTAATTTATTATAATTATATATAGTTGTGTATTATTATGGAGGCATTTGTGAAGAAGGGAATGTACATAAACAATCTCAATACTACAATACCACCAAACAACACTAGAGGGACCAACTCATGACTACATGACCCCCATCGTTGCAGAACAAACAGCTTGATGGCCTCTTATTGAAAATATATTGAAAGAATGAGTTGCCAGAAAATAAGAAATAGCAAATAAAATCAGGATTTAGGATCTCAAAATAAATATGTCCACAATATTGACATTAGCATTCATACTGTACCTGCTCATGAATGGTAAAAAATGCTAAATTGGGTTACAATTTAGTATATATTTCAAGCATTCTGGCAAATTGTAAGAAAAACAAATAAATAATCTGACAATAAATAAATAAAGGCTAGGTTTTTGCCCAAATTGACAATGATGCCCTTTCCATTATTCCATGTGAACATTAGTCCTTTATCTGCTTTGTTACAGACCACTATACAGAATTTGTTCTAACTGTCAAATAGGCAGAATGGACACTTGAAAATCTGTAGTAATTACTACAATGTCTCACAGTCTCAATTATTCATAATATAAATAATTATTTTAAACTACCGTTCAGAAGTTTGGGGATGGTAAGTATTTTTAAGCTGAAAAAAAGCTGAACAGCCATTACTATAGTCTTTAGTCTCACAAGATCCATCAGAAATAATTTTAATATGCTCATTTACTGCTTAAAAAACACGTCTTATTAGCAACGTTAAAGGGATAGCTCACCCAAAAAGGAAAATTCTGTCATTAATTACTCACCCTCACGTCGTTCCAAACCTGTAAGACCTTCGTTCATCTTCAGAGCACAAATGAAGATATTTTTGATGAGATCCGAGGGCTTTCTGACCCTCTATAGACAGCAAGGTAGTAAAGAAAGGTAGTAAGGACTAGAGCCCGACCGATATATCGTTTTGCCGATATTATCAGCCGATATGAGCCTGTCGCCGATATATCGGTATCGGCGAATATGCCGCCGATATTAAATTTTTTTTTACAGAACATATAATGCAGATAAAATGCTTGAAATGGTGTAATTACTTAGTTTGTCCAGCAGAGCGCGCTCCATTGTTTGCTACTGGCGACCTGGATGAAACGCTTTAAAGCTTAAGTCTATGGAAAATTTTTGAAACTTTGAACGGCCATATCTCCGTAATGGCGCGGCGAATCCGCACCAAATTCGGGGGATCTCTTCAGTTCAAGGAACCCTCTCGAACGCGAATCGAGTGTATGTCTCGAGGCTCTCTTTCGAATGAGACCACCCCCGCGTTGATAGCCCCCGGGGTTCGGAAGTAAATAGTGTAAATTACATCGCTAATGTCATAGAATAGCACATTGTAATGCAGTGTTACAACGGGCCCCATCTGCGCAACTGAAATTTAAAACTGGTTAGTGTCTTCTGCTAGTAATCAAAGCATTAAAAAACTATCTGAACTGATAAATAACAGATTGGAGATTAAAATAATAGCAGATTTGTCTAATTTTAAATGAATAATAAAAACTGAGATAAAAAATTTACTTAAGCCAGAATTTAAATGGCAAAATAAATATTCAAACCACGTGTGTTACAACTAACACCCCCGTTACTTTGTGCATCGCACTCGTTGCAAGTTTATTGTTAAATTGTTAAATGCCCTTACATATCTCTGTCACCATTATAAGTGTTTGATCACCACATTTGAGTCATCATTGCAAAAAATGTGTTTATGTATATATATTCTGTTTATGTATATACTGTATTCTATATATAGTACCAGTCAAATGTTTGGACACACGAATGGGAAAGTGTCCAAACTTTTGACTGGTACTGTACTATAATATACACAAAGAATATCGGCCGATATATCGGTATCGGCCTTTTTTTACCCCCTAATATCGGTATCGGTATCGGCCCCAAAAAAACCATATCGGTCGGGCTCTAGTAAGGACATTGTTAAAATAGTCCACGTGACATCAGTGGTTCAAACTTAATTTTATGAAGCTACGAGAATACTTTTTGTGCGCACAAAAAAAAAAGTAAAATAATGACTTCATTCAACAATTCTTCTCCTCCGCGTCACTCTAGCACCAGAATTGAGTAAAGTATTCAAAAACTATTCTCGTAGCTTCATAAAATTACTGTTGAACTACTGATGTCACATGGACTATTTTGTCAATCTTCTTGGTACCTTTCAAATTAATGACAGAATTTTCAGGTGAACTATTCCTTTAGACAACAGTTGCGTTGTATAATATATATTTTTATGTGTGTGTGTGTGACGTTAACTGACTTGCAGTAGACAAATGGTATTGAAGACCATCCTTTCAAATTGCACATTAAAGGCAGTGCACAAGTTGAAGTTCAGATTCCAAACCATTAGGCAACTTAGACTTCTAGAGATTTTGAGCTTGTATTGTTATTGAACTTTTGCTTTCATAATGATGGTGAAATAGCACAGGTGACTTGGATAATTGATATCCACCTACCTTTACGTAGACGTGAAGAATCCACTGTACCAATGGTGTTGCTCCTTAGTGCTTTGTTCCCTCCTGTACTAGATGGCATGCAGTAATTCCCATCAGTCTCAGACACTGACCGTGGCACCACATACGTGTCCGTGGGTGACCGCTCAGGTGGAACTGTTCCCGTGGTCAGTAAAGGCTTAGGTGGACGAGGGGGCGGTACCACATCTGTGGCCCCTGAAACAGCCTCCACCCCAGCAGTACGGGGAATCTGGTAGGTACAGTTACTTCCAGGTGTAGGTGGAATATCATAGCTAACTGACAAGTTCCGCAACTGGGCCTCTAAAGAGGGTTTACGACCAGGCGTGTTAAAGACATAGAGTTCACCGGGCTCACCGTCAGGAGCGGGAGGGGAGGACGCCGACTTTGGCAGCAGCACAGTGTCCTGAGAGTAACTTCGGGGCAGGTGGTAAAGACCCTGCGAGTCGGCCGACAACGACTGCCCGCGCGAAGGAGGAGAATCATAGAGCCCAGCGGCATGGTGGGTAGGAAAGAAACCATTGACCGAGGCGTGCCTGGAGGAGGAGGAGGAGGTGGGCGTGTGGTGGGAAGGGAGGTTGTCATTACAGTCGGGTTCGGAGGAGGTAGACTTGGAGCATTCGCCATGGGCCCTGTAAAGAAGCCCATGCATGAGATACAGGTTATGAGTTAAGTAACTCAAACAAATACCAGCTAAATATATTAAAACAAACTCGCTCCTCATCAATACAAAGACAAAAACACCCCTTCAAACACATACCATGCTACTTTATGTCATTATGAAAATCGCAATATGAAATAGTCTTTGTATTTTTAATTAACTGGCAAGAGATAATGTCAGTCGGTCATTACTGCATAATAACTGAATCCTGAAGTGGTTTATTTTGCAATATTGACCAGCCAACTATATCATCTTATTATCACTTACTACACAGCAACTTGGCAATTAAAGATGCATTCAGTAGTTTGGTGCAAAGTTAAAAACCATCACTAGCATCAGAGTAATTTACATAAAACTTTTGCAATACGTGATTGTACATTAAAGTACATGAAGAACAGCGATGATAACTATGCTAACTACTGATTGCACCTTTATAAATGAAAGGACATAAAATATTGATTTGATCGAACAAAGAGACAACACACTACTAGTTTAATGGGGACATTAAACAAGTAGAGTTCGGCAGACTGGTTGCCAGGGACTACGGTCAAATAAAGTTTAACATCATTACACAATATTTGACCATAGTAGGCAATGAATAATCAAACATTATCAAGTATTCCTGAAAGCTGTGTAATAAGCTTCCCGCTATACAACTAGAACTGGCAAGGTTAGTGCCAAACACAACCATGCACGTCATATTTCACAGAAGAACCAGAAGTCTTGGTTCAAACTATGCATACACACTCTTTTAAAGGGATACTCCACCCCAAAATGAAAATGTTGTCATTAATCAATGTCAGCGACACAAGGATACGTTTTCTTCGTGCATTTATGCTTTGATTTGATTTGAAAACAGCGCATCCATGTGGCACGGCTGACACAGAAGAGCGTACGCTGCTTGCGTTCAGCGGATATTCTCCAAAATGGCACTACGGTGATGCGGAGAGACACAGAGGAGATAAAGTCGTTATTTTTGTTTTCTTCGCGTACAAAAAGTATTCTCGTCGCTTCATAACGTTACGATTGAACCACTGATGGCAGATGGACTATTCTGACGATGCTTTTCATACTTTTCTGGACCTTGACAGTGTAATTTACTTGGCAGTCAATGTGACAGTCATAAGCCTCCCGGTTTTCATCCAAAATATCTTAAAAATGTGTTCCGAAGACGAACGAAGCTTTTACGGGTTTGGAACGACATGGGGGTAAGTCATTAATGACAAAATTTTCAATTTGGGGTGGAGTATCCCTTTAAGCACTGAAGGCAAGAAAACATACCAACACATTTTAGTCAAATCTGAGTAGAATAAATATTTTAGTAAGTTGTTATAATAAGTGTGCAGATTTTCAGGTAAAAATAACAGTATTTGGCAGTTGTGTGTGTGTTGTTTAGTATTGTATTCTTCACACTGATGCTCTTCACTCACTGACAGTCAGGAGGAGTGCTCCTGCTCTCACACTCCTCCAGAAGCAGGTATTCCTGCTCCTCCTCTCCTAGAGCAAGAGGAACCACTGGACTACACCACACACAAAAATACATAAAATGAGCCCCATATATCCAGGTCTTCACCCATAGCACCTGAATGTCCTGAAGTGTCTTAGCAGGAGTGGGCGGTATTCACATTATATAACAGCTGATTTAAAAACAACAGACTCAAAACAGTAGCAGGCCTACATTACAAATTATTGGATGAGCCACGCACTAAAATAGCCAATGTACACATACCCCAGACGTTGTGTCTTACCTGTTAGGCTCAGGTTTCTTGCTCTCACAGTTGAGCAGCCAAAGGTAGTCCTGAGTAGGGAAAACCAACAGAGACATGCACAACAAACTTCTTTTATTGGTTTTCAGTAGAATTCAACATTGAGAGGCTTACAAAATAGCAAAACATTGAGAAAGAAATTTACATTTTTAATTCCTGTAGAAAATTGTATTTTGTTGCTCATTGTTTGATTTCTGCAAATATGTCTAACACATTAAAATATTAAAGGGATACTCCACCCCAAAATGAAAATGTTGTCATTAATCAATGTCAGCGACACAAGGATACGTTTTCTTCGTGCATTTATGCTTTGATTTGATTTGAAAACAGCGCATCCATGTGGCACGGCTGACACAGAAGAGCGTACGCTGCTTGCGTTCAGCGGATATTCTCCAAAATGGCACTACGGTGATGCGGAGAGACACAGAGGAGATAAAGTCGTTATTTTTGTTTTCTTCGCGTACAAAAAGTATTCTCGTCGCTTCATAACGTTACGATTGAACCACTGATGGCAGATGGACTATTCTGACGATGCTTTTCATACTTTTCTGGACCTTGACAGTGTAATTTACTTGGCAGTCAATGTGACAGTCATAAGCCTCCCGGTTTTCATCCAAAATATCTTAAAAATGTGTTCCGAAGACGAACGAAGCTTTTACGGGTTTGGAACGACATGGGGGTAAGTCATTAATGACAAAATTTTCAATTTGGGGTGGAGTATCCCTTTAAGCACTGAAGGCAAGAAAACATACCAACACATTTTAGTCAAATCTGAGTAGAATAAATATTTTAGTAAGTTGTTATAATAAGTGTGCAGATTTTCAGGTAAAAATAACAGTATTTGGCAGTTGTGTGTGTGTTGTTTAGTATTGTATTCTTCACACTGATGCTCTTCACTCACTGACAGTCAGGAGGAGTGCTCCTGCTCTCACACTCCTCCAGAAGCAGGTATTCCTGCTCCTCCTCTCCTAGAGCAAGAGGAACCACTGGACTACACCACACACAAAAATACATAAAATGAGCCCCATATATCCAGGTCTTCACCCATAGCACCTGAATGTCCTGAAGTGTCTTAGCAGGAGTGGGCGGTATTCACATTATATAACAGCTGATTTAAAAACAACAGACTCAAAACAGTAGCAGGCCTACATTACAAATTATTGGATGAGCCACGCACTAAAATAGCCAATGTACACATACCCCAGACGTTGTGTCTTACCTGTTAGGCTCAGGTTTCTTGCTCTCACAGTTGAGCAGCCAAAGGTAGTCCTGAGGCTCATCCAGACTGGAGGAGGACCCCAATGGTCTGATGCTGACAGGCTGGTAGGGAGGAGGCAGGTTGGCCAGTGCAGAAGCCCCTAAGGCTCCTCCTGGCCCTCCACTAGGGGCCATATCCACCACCAGACCCCCTGGCACATTTACTTGGTGAGAGATCTTTGCGGAGTCTGTAGAAAGAAGAAGATAGGAGAGATTATCACTGAGCTTCACATTTTCAAAAGCTTTAAGATACACTTAAGATCAGATCAAGCTCAGTGCAGCATTGTTTTAACCAAAAGCTTTTACTGAAGCCATCCCTGTACAAAACAAATTGTGAAAGCCTCTCTGGAGGCTGACTTCTGGTAAGATAAGAGAAATGGGGGGAAAAAAGAAGTGTGAATTGATCAGATGAAATTGAGAATATACAATGTGTGGTTGCAAAATATATTGGGCTTTTAAATAAGACATCAAAATACTAATATTTAGCACATTTCTACAGTATACTAAATATTATTAACAATGTGTGGTTGCAAAATCTATCTATCTATCTATCTATCTATCTATCAAATCCATCTTCTTAAATCATAGCTCTTAGTACTATGACCTGCTTGATTTAAAGACTGGTCTCACTGCAATTATGTACATTTTCCAAATACACCTCCAATGTAAGTGCATTATTACAAACACATTTTTCTATTGTTTTTTTTAAAGCTAAAAGTCGGCGACAGCAGGCTAGGTACTGTATGCAACCAAAAGTGTTCAGAGACCCCATGAAATTGTTTGACGAATGCAGTTTTCCTTCCTATGTTGACATACTTCCTATTGAAACTTTAATGTTAATGTGTGACATATTAAAGGGTGCATTCAAATCATTTTGGCAAGATTTTCATTATGACATACATCAATTAAATTTATAGCACCTGAATAAAAACAAAGCAAGAACACATTCTTAATTCACAATTTTGCCCAAGTTTTAAAATCTTTTTTAAGATTTTTAAAATGTATTTTTAACAGATCAATGCCTTCCACCAACAAATGACTTGAACACACCTGACGTTGTAACTAAGACTTTTAATTACTTCCTAAGAGGATTTGAACACACCATGTCTTTAAACACACACACACACACGCACACGCACGCACACACACACACACACACACACACACACACACAAAACAATAGGTTTAAGCTAAATCACAATTCATGTGATGATATGCTTCTCGCTAATCGGCTACAGGTGTTACTGAGAGAAGAACCAGCTGATTGGACAAAATCATTGAGAGCACAAGAATATTTTTATGTTCTCAAAAGAGGAATATTGTCTATTTCATCTTCTCAAGGCTAATTTTGCCAGTTTTTAGGAGTACACTAACAAAGGTTAGCTTTAAAGCTAATATACATGGGCTATAAACAACAAAACTCCCCTTCGATTTCCTCGGGTCTTAAAGCATTTTACAATAAATTGACTGAAATTATGTTCAATTATCCAGATATATTTTGAGGATAAGATTCTAATCGAAAGCAGCAATGACCATGTTACTTTGAGGGAGAGTTAAATATTAGTTTTTGTAAAGGGACTGATCAAGGTTAAGGCCGCCATCCTACACAGGCCGTGTGAAAGTGTAGAACTATGTAGAGAGGAACCCTGAACACAAGACGCTAATGAAAGTGCCACTAATCCAAGACGGAGTCTCGGTTTTTATGTGGCATCAAGGATAGCTTGTAAAGCTTTTTGTCTATGTTCTTTTAAAAGAGCTTTTCTTTATCTCTGACTTTTTTATTTTTATTTCCATCTCTCTCTTTGAACAGCCTACTCTCAAGGTCAGTGGAGTGCGGCTAACGGGGTGGTTGTGCATGGTTTTGTACAAGTCTCTCTTCAAACTCTGCTTTGAGTTATTCAGTAAAATGCACACAAACACATCACTTGTGCGCACACACATTGACACCCACACACACCCACTCACTCACTGGGTGCATTTGACTCTTTCTAAGTGCATGCAGCTCAAGGCTGTCAGGGCCACTTTGTCTCTTTCGGTCTCTTCACTTTTTTTCCCCGTTTTCCTCCTTCCCTCATTCTTCTCCCCTCCACGCTCTTGTTTGTCAAGCTTGCTGCTGAATCATCCAAGACCTGGAAAATCCCCCCAACATATTTGCATTCTCAGTACCCTGTTTAGTGCTGGTGGCTAATAATGGCAGGCTTCTATGTGTATCAAAATAGACAAAATTGACAGTTTAAAACTGTTTGGTCCTTTTTTGATATAATGCATTATCAATTCAGCAAAAAAGTGAATGACAATGTGACAATTCAACATTTGAGGTGTCACAATACCAAATTCAGTAGTAGTACTCATCAAACTTCATGTATTATTGTGGTCTTATACCTTTAGCCAATTACTGCAGAGGCATTGATCATGAATATTAATTATTACGTGATGTTCTCCCAGAAGGCTTAACTTTTTAACTAATTAGTTGTCAAGTTGAGAAGTAGTTAATGAATATTCAGTTACTTGCCTGGACGCTCGCAGCAGGTTACCAAACAAAGCATGCATGGCCAAATTAATATTAAAAAATTATGCCTAAATTTAAATGTAGTAGCAAACACATATTTTGTTGACTTGCATATAAAAGGAGGTAAAAGCAGGCCAACACAGTCATCTGCACTGTAGAGCCATTAAATAGACTAGATAGATAAAAAGAAATAAAACTATTATAACTATTATATATAATAAACATATTTCCATTTTGCATAATGGCTTATCCTGAAAGAAAGCAAATCTCCTAACTTATGCATCAAACATATTGAACAAAATAGAATGGAAGGGCAATAATTCTGACTAAAATATAAATTTAGCTAATGTTTTGCATCCAAAAGTGGAAGCACTTCAAATATCTTCCCTCACTTACAACATCTTCATTATAACAGCTCACTTACAAGTCAAGCTCACTAAAACAGTGTTTAATAAAACAAAAAAAAGAAAATTTTCTTTGGATTTCCCCCTCAATGTTTGTGCACTGTTACACCCCTTCTCCTACCTCTTTCTCTCATATATTTCCTGTCTTTTCTCAACTGTATCTTTGCAATAAGGTAGCAAAAGTTCACAAAACGGTGAAGGCCAGATGTACAACCACAAGCGTTTTCCAAAGCCATAGCTTAAACATAAGCACTTCCTCATTAGAAACCAACATGAGCATCATTTACCACAACAGAATTCACAAGTTTTTAGGACTTCACATCACTTTTAAAGAAGGCCACAGTGAGCCGACAGCATCTAAGATCAATACTGCTGAGCTGATGGAGACCCCGTGGTGCCACAATTAGTCAATCATAGGGGGGCACTTTGGGCTTTGGCACTTCGATCTAGTATCTGTAATTCAGTGAATGACCATTATGCCTGCAGGGCCTGGGAGTGCAAGAATCCAAACCATAGATTTGTCAATAAAATACTTAGGGTGTACTCACACTAGGGCTGTCAAAATGGCTGAAAAACTAAATTCGAATTTTGTACTTAAATATGATCAAAATTCAAATTATATTCGAATTTAAAATGCATAATTTCAGTTAGGGGGAAGAATAGCTTTTGGCTTCTCTTCTGAGGCCATGAGGGCGCACTGAGCAAAAAATTACTAATGCACGTTTATTCAAAGCATAAGATAACAACTATCTGTGAAAAAAGTGCATAATGTATAAAATAATGTTTATAAACCAATTATAATTAATTAAGCTGCTTAAACAACCATAAACAAAACAGCATCATGTATGTATGCATAGTTTAATACAAAGGGCGGAAAGCCAATCACACAGAGCACATTTTTCATTTAAAAACATGAGATGCAGTGGGATGGGAAAAACCCGCTATAAAGTCTTGATATATGCTTTTTTCAAAGTTGAACTTGCATTAATTTTACATGGCTTTCTAAACATGCGGCTCCTTTGTGCGAGATGCTCAAAGAGATGCGGTGATAGATGTCCCTCTAGAAAATGCATGAAATATGCATTCTGTGTGAACGACTTGGTTTCAGTTTTGATGTAAACAAGATCTTCTCCGCATTGATGTTCTCTTTTTCCACAATATTTTGAATGAACAACGCACCGGCATCTTTTGTAGAACAATTTTTATTCTTTTACTGATTTGGTGTTATCAGATACTAACGCAATATAAAGAAACTTATGAGCATCATATGAGACAATGTCATACGATGTTGTAATTACGACTTGCCGAAAATAAAATCTATAGATATAAAATACTTAAAGCATATCACAATGTTATTTTAAACATTTAACCTAGATAAATGTGCGCTATTAGGTGCATATCCAATTGTTTGTCCGGAGAGTGGAAGCTGAAGTGCGCTTCAGGAAATCAGTGGAAGCAAATTAAATATGCCGTCATTTTTGCTCATAAAGGTAAGAATAATACATCGTTCGGAACTGTAAAAGGTCTATTTTTATTTGTGTGCACTCACAATATCAACAAAACGTTGCGCTTTTGTAAAATAAAAAAAAATAAAAAAATAGGATGCGCTTGCCGTCTCAGTCTTGAACAGGAGAGCTTCACAAAAATGCACCGAAACTCAGCGAATATTTTCCTTACAGACATGATGAATATATCTATAGAAAGCTTTAAATGACTACAAAACAAAATAATTCAAATCCAAAACAAAAACTCATTATGTAATCAATAAAGATGCATTAACGCAATATGAAGAAACTTATGAGCATCATATGAGACAATGTCATACGATGTTGTAATTACGACTTGCCGAAAATAAAATCTATAGATATAAAATACTTAAAGCATATCACAATGTTATTTTAAACATTTAACCTAGATAAATGTGCGCTATTAGGTGCATATCCAATTGTTTGTCCGGAGAGTGGAAGCTGAAGTGCGCTTCAGGAAATCAGTGGAAGCAAATTAAATATGCCGTCATTTTTGCTCATAAAGGTAAGAATAATACATCGTTCGGAACTGTAAAAGGTCTATTTTTATTTGTGTGCACTCACAATATCAACAAAACGTTGCGCTTTTGTAAAATAAAAAAAAATAAAAAAATAGGATGCGCTTGCCGTCTCAGTCTTGAACAGGAGAGCTTCACAAAAATGCACCGAAACTCAGCGAATATTTTCCTTACAGACATGATGAATATATCTATAGAAAGCTTTAAATGACTACAAAACAAAATAATTCAAATCCAAAACAAAAACTCATTATGTAATCAATAAAGATGCATTTCTTTCTAAAGGCGCGTCCAATGATGAGACGGCGAGTCAGGATCATCAACTTCATTGCGACACTGACACATAAAACACTAGTATATTAATACATAATTCTATCTCCTTACTATTTTCCCTCAACATAGTCATGGTAATTTTTGCGGCAAGCTTTAGCCTATTTAGCGCGCTCACGTCACGTTGCTGTGCACCATGGTCATGAAATGTGTTTTTAAGCATTGTGGTTTAAAAACAAGTGATTTAAGCCATTGAAACGCAAATAACAGCACTATATGCGCGAGCTGTCTGTTTCTGAGCGTGATTTCTGCAATTGGGTCGGATCGAGGTCAGGTCATATTCACACCTTAAACTAACCGTACCAGAGTTCGTTTGGAAGCGGACCGAGAACACCTCTTCAGCTGGGTCTCGGTGCGGTTGTTTGGTCTGCACCCGAGTGCGATTGCTGTATTCACACCTGCCAAAAAGGTCCGCACCAAGAGGGGAAACAAACTTGAGTTCAGTTAAATCGAACCAAACAAGACAGGTGTGAATACACCCTTATTTTTAAAATATAAACTACTCAATTCAGCAAGTATGCACTACATTGATCAAAACTGAAAATTTTTTAAAACATTTCTTTTTAAACTTTCTATTGATCAAAGTATCCAAAAAAAATCAGGTTTTCAACATTGACAAATGACAATAACAAGACATGTTTCTTGAGCAGCAAATTAGGATATTAGAATGAATTTTGAAGGATCATGTGACACTGAAGACTGGAGTAATGGCTGCAGAAAATTCAGCTTTGTCATCAGAGGAACAAATAAAACTTGATAATATTCTTAAGCAATGGAAATGAATATTTTTTAATAAAAAAGATGCCTTGGTAAGACTTATTTTGAAAAAAAATAAAATAAATCTTACCAACCTCATTTGAATGGTAGTATATACTGAACTAAAATTATTTGATTTCTCTGGGGCTAGGAAACAGTAATTAGTTTAGTTAAATAAAATTAAAAAAGAAACCAAATGATGTGTAGTTGACTTCTGACAAATGACTGACTCTTATGAGCGTTTCTTTTCTCATGAGACGTGACTGTAGTTACTGACTGGTAGTACATATGACAATGCACCGTTAAAGATGTACATTATGAGTTTTTCCAGTAATATTTTATAAAAAGCTGACCACATTTTTGTTTGCTTAGTATTGTTATTATTTAATTATGGCCAGTTATTGGATAGGATTTATGATGGCTCTAAGTGCAGGTGTACATGGTGTGATTTTCGCTGCCACATGAGCTCACAAACATAATCCGTGTAAACATCTTTAGAAAACACTGTTTTAGATATATTTATTATTCCATTACTTGGAAATTAAATTGGATTTATTTTCCCATCAAATATTTTCCTCAAAAGTACTAAAGAATTGTTTAATGAAACGGTCTGAAATCATAATCATTAAATTCCTAGGTGTGTATCTGCATGTGACACAATTTACCTTCCGTATCGGTGGGGTTGAAGCCACAGATATCACAGATGCAGCGCACCCACTTGTTCATCTCCTCTTCAGTGTCTGCCACCAGGTAAAAGATCCGGTCGATAGTCTTGATGTCAAAGATGAAGCTGTGCTCCAGGTCCTTCTTGTTGAATGTGAGACCGGCGTCCACCTGCTCGCACAGATTCAGATCGATTACGCGGATGGGCTTCTTGGCATGGTCATTCTTGTAATACTCCAGCACATCTGGGTCTCCTGTCAGCCTCCCACTGCGCAGAACAAACCATCGCTTCTTCCATGCCTGAAAGGAGAGAGAAGAACCATTTGATTAATGTACTACAACACATTTAAAGAGTCACATGACTAATGAAGAAGCCACTTATTGAATGATTCTCCTGACCAATTGTGATAATATGTACCATTGAGACAAGTCAGTTCCATTGACGGCCATCTTGACAAAGTTTCGGATAAAATTGTCTGCTCAGACATGATGATTGTAAATCAAAAAGGAAATCAAAAAGGCTATATTAACTTCCAAGACTTCCATTTTTACAGCAGCCATACTGACCATTACAATTTCTCCCACTCTTTTTTTTTATACAAGTGGTCCTCATATCTCCACATGTATCATACAAATCTATTGGATGGAGTTTAGACTGAACATGTTCACAGCCTACGAAAAGTTCATCAGACTGGCCTCTCTGGAATATTCATGCTGTTATGTAATATTATTACATGAGAACCATACCAAGTTAACACTGACTAACTGTAGGAAAAGCATTGTGAAATGTTTCAGCCCTACAAAAAAAAGTCATTGCAGGTGTTTTTGTGACATCTGATCCTATTGATCCAGCCACACGCAGTGGACATTGTGGGCTCACTCTGGCAAAACTCCACTCAAAACTCTGTTTGGAGATACTGGCTAAACCCTCTGCAGACTGACTTTAATTTAACACCACCCAAAAGCCTGCGAAGCACTCACGCTAAAAGAGGTAACTGACAATGACAGCTTGATTATGCATGCTTTCTCCCATTTAAAAGAGAGGGAAAATGGAAATGCTGGTTTTGTATAAAAAGCAGAGTTCAAAATGTCACGGATTGTGACAAAGTGAAGGGGGCAGCAGTTCAACTCTTAGAAAACTAGCCTACATGAATCTATCAGATGGGTGGATGTAAAACAGGGTGGGAACAAAATAAAAGAGGGCAACACGTGAAAATGAAAAGCATCATAAGAATTAGGGATGCACCGATAACGATACTGGTCTCCCGTACTCGTACTCGTTAAAATGCCCCGATACCAAACGCCGATACCACACAGCGTGTGATCAGTGCCATATTCAGAGAAAGAAACACCGACAACAGAACAACAGACAGCAGAATGGAGTTAAGGATGTCTACTACGAAGTATATGTATGCAATGAATATAACGTTAAACATTCAGTTTTAACGCCTGTATAGCTGATGATGTGCGCGAGCTGATAAACAAAGCAC
>NW_015539839.1:91718-102293 GCF_001515605.1 Sinocyclocheilus anshuiensis | reverse complement strand
AAAAATTATTCAGACCGAGTCTGGGAGAAAACTGAAGTTGAGGTTTGTATGAAGCTGGATGACAGCATGCCCAGGAGACTACAGGCTGTCATTAAGGCTAAGGGTTGCCTGACAAAGTATTGATAGTTGTGTAAATAATACTGTCATACTAACAGTTGCCTGAATTATTTTGGTTGATTGTAATCTATTACATACCTTTCTATCAAAATTATCTAACATTATCAAGCTGAATTTGTTCTGACTCAGTGTAACTCTGAGTTCTTGTCATATTTTATTACCATTTTCTAAACTATAGCAAATAAACTGTGATAATGTGAGAAATGTTGAAGGTGTCTGAATACATTTTGGTTTGACTGTATCTATTTGATAAATGAAGTTAACCAACTAACATTATACATACCCTTTTGGTTTCTGTACCCAATATTTAAAAAAAATGTACAAATGCAAGAAAAATATCGGTATCGGTACTCGGTATCGGCAAGCACCAAAAATAAAAGTATCGGTATCGGGCGAGTACTGGAAAAAGTGGTATCGGTGCATCCCTAATAAGAATGAAATAATAAATTCACCAGATGGAGGGAAAAAACATCCATTTACAAAAAGATGGAAAGAAACTGGATAAATAATGCTGTATGGCATAATGGTCGACCAGAAAGTTATTATTAATATTCATTATGGTCACACTTTATTTTAAAGACCAATTCTCACTATTAACTAACTATTAACTATGACTTTTGCCTCATTAAATACGGTAAATCTTTATTTTAGGGTCTCTTAACTAGTTGCTTATTAGCATGCATATTACTAGAATATTAGCCATGTATTAGTACAAATTAATCACATATTAATGCCTTATTCTACATGCCCTTATTCTACATTCCTAACCCTACCCAATACCTAAACTTAACAACTAACTTGCTATTAATAAGCAGCAAATTAGGAATTTATTGAGGGAAAAGTCATAGTTAATAGTGAATAAGTGTTCCCTACTCTAAAGTGTTACCAACAACTAGTTAAAAATAATGAGTATGACATGCATGTGATATTCATATTTTGTATATTTCACATATATTAAATTTCAACAAGCTCACATAAGAAAAAAGAACATTTACAAAATATCAAGACTCAATTTTTTTAATATGTAGCCTATAATATATTCATAATATAAAAAGAAAATATTCAAAACAAATGGCATCACATAGTGAGAGTACATTTAATTATTTCCAAAACACTATTCAAAGATGATTTGAATAGTGTTTTAACTAGTAACTTAAACAATTAGTTGGTGCAGAATGAGTACTTGATTAGTTGGTTACTTGTGCACAACCTTAGTAGATATTCAACATAAGACCTAAATACAGCAAATATGTTCCCAAACGAAGTTCCAAATAGGGGAAGAAAAAGTTTTTCTTAGATTTGCCCTTAAAAGTGTCATGAAACCCTAAAACGCATTTTATGTTAACATATATGAACAGGTTGCACATCAGTAAAAACAACTTTAGCACTCATTATGTCTATTATTAAGGTAAAAGTGGTTATTTTTTGAAGCAATATCGTTCTTCTGGTTCAAAAAGCAATTTTGAGCCTACGTCACGAAAAGTGACGTATATGCGTTAATCTGGAGTGGTGATTGGCTGTCGTGGCTGGAGAGTACACGTCTGCGTCATCAGTTTTCTGAGCTTTTTTCAGTATTATTCATGAGAATGAACTCTTATTATCCAATCACTGCTCTGTATTATGCATGAGGTAGTCTTACAGCGGAGAATTCAAATCTCATGAAAGAGCTTCCGCGCTGTCAGTTCATTTCTAAACATGACCGTAACAATATTTAATATGACAACATGTGGGGAGTTCATATCCGAACCGGAGCAAGCGTGTTTATAGTTTATGTGAATGAACATACATGGTTTATATTATCCCTTGCTCCAAACATGAACTAGCATGTGCACATATAATGGCTTCTTCAAATAAAAGATGCGCAAATAAGGGCATGCACTGATACAGCGGCAGCTGTGGCTCGTCTGATCATGAGCGCGATGACACGACAGATTCCGGAAAATTCAAAGAAGAGTAAACAGAAAGTAACTGCCTTTATTCTTTCTGTTTTAAAGATATTTTAATATTAATTTGTCTGTATCATGAGTGTGTTGTAGGTCTGTTTTATTGGTTGTTTTCTCCCCTCTTCCCACCCTCTACACTCCCACTTTCGACAGTTTTACACGCCCATTTCTGGAGTCTTTTTCAGATGCAAGGTGTGAAAGACCAGTTCTGAAACAGGGTGGTTTCATGACACTTTAAACTTCAACAGACCACTCTGTCTTAAACAAGATTAGGAAATTAACCCTGAGGAAAAGATCACAGGCTTCTGTCATTAAACCGCCAGACTGCCAGGGATCTCAATCTGTGTTGTCGTTTATTTTTTACCATCAGGTTTGGAGGGGATTAACAATGCCATACTTTACCCCCTCTCAGCTGTTTTTCCATCAACAGGGTTCTCTTTGTTAGACAGCCAAGCTCTGGCCCTCTGGATATCACCCCACCGCACGGCAATACAAGAGGCAACAGCCCCACCATGCCAAACCAAACACACACACACACAACATGACACTCAACAACTGATCAGCATGATAGACCTAATTGTGTGACGTGACCTAAATTTCCCAGTGAATACCATCCGAGCATCATGTCACCCATATTAAGTTTGGAAAGCTCAACAGTCTCAGGCTGAACATTTCACTCTGCTAACATTCTAATTGCAATATAGACTCAAAATTAAATGATAAGAGGTAAAACACGTCAGATGGAGTGTGACAGGACAGGTCCTGCAATTAACAGCATTAGCTTTGCTCCTCTATTATGGTTTAACTAACACAGAGGCCTCTTAGATTATAGCCGCCGCTTCAAAACAAAGCATTCGAAGCTCATATTACACCGATAGTGTGTGCATGTATGTTTACTGGCAGGAGAGAGCCCCGGCTAACCTGTCACACGGATCAGCTTACGTGGGTACAACGACACAGACGGAACAAAAGATCATCCAGAGAACTGCTTCAGTGAACCGTGAACATTCAGGAGGAACTCACGTCAAACAAGAAGAATGCTGAAGTTTAAATCAATGGAATGGGAAGGAAAAATTTTATAAACTAATAAATTACAATTTAAGGGTCACTGACATGATGCTATGTTTTCATCCAAAATCAATTTATTAAAAAATGTATACATTAAACCATAAAACATTCAAGTCATAGATAAAATGGCTTAAATACACCTTTCATTGAGAACATTTTTATGTTTCTGAAGTTAATGTAGATTAATTTAAATATTTAAAAAAATCAATGTGGCGTCAAGAACTGTCCTAATATCATAATAAAGAAAAACTCATTAAAGGTGCCATAGAATGCATTGATACAATATTTTAAATTGTTCTCTGATATCTACATAGAAGGCATGTGGCTTAGGTAAGGGCAAAAAATCTCCAGAAACGGTTTTACATGTCCATTTACAACCCTAGGATTTGTCCCTAGAATGAAATTGTCTGTTTTTACCTTATTTGGAAGGGTCATGAATAATAATGTTGAGCTCTGCTCTGATTGGCTGTTTCACAGTGCTGCTCATTTCAGTAGCTCACACAGCAGGAAGAAAACACAGGGAAAATATATATATCAATACTGTCTCTCACAGTTATATCGTTGGGTAATTATACTGTATATAAAATGCGGGCATCAGGAAGCCGCTATTAATATGCGGGGCATTGAAACTGCTTTCGAATGCACGATCGCTTTTTACTTTCACTTTCAAGATTTGTGATCGCACGTGATCTGTGTAAACTACAGTGGCAGTGCTTACCACACATTTTACAAGATCAGATGCTTGTCAGTGGTGCTCAGGATCTGTAAATCATTCGCCATCATCCTCAGTCATCTCTCCTTACTCTGTTTATGTGGTAAGTGAAATCTTATGTACTGTAATGTAACAGGCTACCGCTAGCAAGCAGTTAACCATGTCCCTTTAGTGGCTCGCGTTATTTTATTAGAACGCGTGTTATTTGTTTTCCGTGCCTTTCTGAATACAGACACCAACCCATCCCTGCACATCACATCTCCTGCACAGCCTGGAACATAACATTTATTTCCATGATCTGCCATTTTCGTTATCCTCGCTCGTCTCTTCACAATACCTGCAGAACTTCTGATGATTCGGCTGTGCAGGTTCGGCTGGCGGCTGGCATAGAACATGGGCAGGGATATGCAAATGTTGGGGGCTTAACTATTAGTGATCCCGACTGTAACGTCACAGTCGGTGTTATGTTCTGATTCGCCTATTTTTCAGTGGTCTTTTGCATGCACGAGATTTACATAAGGAGGAAACAATGGTGTTTGAGGCCCACGGTATGTCATTTCCATGTACAGAACTGTTATTAATCAACTATGCCAAGGTAAATACAGTTTTCCATTCTATGGCATCTTTAAAAGGATGAAATTCTTGAAAAGAAAGGTTTGAGTTGTTTGGCATATTGTTACTGTTATTATTAGGGGTGCTCCGATTGATCAGCTACCGATCATTATTGGCCGATAATCATGTTGGGATGATCGATCAGCGGTCTCTAAAAGGCCGATCTCAAAAAAATGATCCCAAGCTGATGACGCTGCCGTGAGAGGTTTGGCACGACATGCAGCGGCACCGTCTCAGTCTCTGTCCGGTGCGGGTGAAATAATTATAATGCTGAAGGTGAGGTACTCATCAAAATACGTAAATGGCTTCAAATCACCACACAACGCGTCTGTCTATAAGCGAGCTGCACGCTGCACAGTTGACACAGGAATTGTCACTTGCACAATCGAGGCAGTGTCACATCGTCACTAAAGTTTATAAATTGCATTACTTTTTAAATTCTTGCCAGTGTTTAACCATTCAGCGCTCGAGCGCTCTCCTGTAGACCGTGCGCTCATGCACACATGCACACATAATGCCAGGTTCACATTACTCTGTTTGCAGTGCGTGGTATATGGTGCGTATTTTTTCCGCACTCATGTTAACGGATTAAAGCATTCACACTGCACACGGCAGTGCGTTCAGGAGCGGTGCGTCTGCAGCAGTGCAGAGATCGTTTCCGCACCAAGTCTATTTTTGCTGTGATACACACGCTGAATTAAAGTGACAGCACATTGTTTGCAGTACATATGAAAACGAAAATGTAGCAATTGCACCATAAATGCATATAATTAAAGTATACTGCCGTTCACAGTCAACACATATGGCTTTTTGGCTAGGTTTAAAGGAAAAGAGCACTTTTAGATAAACAAGGCAATAATAGATGCACTCATGGAGGTAGGAAAACAAAGTTCTTTATGAACTGCAGGATTGCTTGTAATAACGATTTCAATGGTAAGTTTGTGATAACGTAAGAAAAGTAGTTTAAATGTTTTGCCACTTGCTTGAGCAACTTAACATATAAATCTAGAAGTAAATGCAAAAGTAAAAAGCATTGAATAATGTGTTGCTTATATTTATTGTGTTTAAACATGTCTGTGAAAGATTATATTACTAAAATGAAATTCAGGCCCTGAATAAATGTCTAAAAATCCTGATTGGAGTATCACTATAAATAGTTATAAATTATAAAAAGAAGGCTTTAAAAAGATCGGTATCGGTGATCGGTATCGGCAGATACTGTTTTCTGTGATCGGCGATCGGCCTCAAAAATCATGATCGCAGGACCCCTAGTTATTATTGTTATTAAGTTAAAAAAAAATGCATTATAAACATTTAAAAAGCCTTTGTCTGCCAAATCAAGCAACATGATGCGACCAACCAAATCATGTGGTGCAAACGTGACAGAGAAACATGCAGGAAAAATGGAAAATTATATCAGAGAGGACCCCTGTAGACCCTCAAGACTGAGTTTAAGAACAATAAGTCTCTTAAAATTTGCCCTCCTTATAGCATAGCAAAGTTACTTTAGGTTGTAAAATGTCTAAAGTGGTACAATCTCTAAAAATTGAATTAATTACATTGAAAATTTCAATAAAACGTTTTTTTTTTGTTTTTTTAAATAATTATTAAGATGTCTGCACTCAAATGTATTTAAGGTGTATGGGAAATCTACATCATATGCCATTTTTAGAGCCATTCAATTAAAAAAATATTCAAACGATAAAATTCATTAAATTTGAAACCTACATGAATACAAATATCTATTTATTTATTTTGTATCTTGGACACTCATATGTGTTACTGACCCTTAAAAAAGTAAACTGCACTGCTTCTGATTTTGGCAGCTACAATAGAGAAATCTAAAGGGGATCGAAATGTCAAACTTGTTTCATTTAGGAGAAGCAATGTCTTCATTTTGGAGGAAAGTGGCCAAGTTGAGTGAGCCATAAACATCACTCTCTCATTTGTGCACTCTCTCTCTCTCTCTCTCTCTCTCTCTCTCTCTCTCTCACTTACACACAAGGCTGGTATCTAACCGACACACTCGCCTTTGTCAGTAAAGTAAGATGTCCTCATTTCAGACAAAAACACTCCCACATGACACCAATCCGGCCATCCTGCTCTGGTTTTGTAATACATCAATCCTACCTTGAGTCCCGGCTCCTGAATCCAGCGCAGGCACAGAGAGTGTAGTGTTTAGCCACCTGTGGTAAGTGCCTGTTCCATTTTGTTTAAAGTCAGTAAGCCTGTAAGAGCACATAAAGCCAAAGACTCTCAGATGAAGAATAATCTGAGGAGAAGAGATGCTCTGTTTCCCAAACAACACGGCCACAGCTGGTCACCTTTAGATCCTAAAAGCATCCAAACTGACCCTTTTGCAAAAGTCCCTTACACTTCTGCAGAGTTTCAAGATCAAGTCCACATCTCAAAAAGTCCTTCAGCTCCAGAAGTAGTACATAAAATGAACGTGTTTGTGCATAAGGAGGGAGAGGGAGTGGGGACAGGGTGGGACGAAATTGAAGAGGCCCCTCCAAGTGTGGCAGCAGCTGTCTGCCTCGCACACACACACACACACACACACACACACACACACACACACACACACATACACACAAGTGTGATGCATACAGAGGCACAGGGCACAGTGTCACTGTCTTGACTTAACAGAGATGCCATTGAGGGACAAACTATAGGGGAATGCCATCCGAACTGAATCACTGACTGGTCAGTCTCTCTGCGGATAATTGACGTAATCAGGCGCAGCAACGGAAACGAGATAGAAAGAAATAATGTTTCAAAAAAATGCCGAGCAACGTGAGACCACAAGCTGTTGCTGTTGTAGCGAAACGGCACGACTCGCATAGACAGCCAATGCATCAGCATTCATTTCTCTCATGCCTGAAATTCCAGGCGCATTACACTGCACCATATTTTAGATGAGGTGCAATCACATTGGGCTTTCTAAAACATGTAGGCATGTAAATTGTTCACTTCACAACATCATCTTCTACTGTTTTCATCATCATTGTTTGAAATTATTACATGTCTCTTTGGAATACGTGGTTTTGAATGATAAGAAAATAAACACATCACTGAGAAATAACATCTGAAAGCGGCACAACACACACACACACACATACATATATATATATACACACACACACACACACACACACACACACACACATACACACAAGTGTGATGCATACAGAGGCACAGGGCACAGTGTCACTGTCTTGACTTAACAGAGATGCCATTGAGGGACAAACTATAGGGGAATGCCATCCGAACTGAATCACTGACTGGTCAGTCTCTCTGCGGATAATTGACGTAATCAGGCGCAGCAACGGAAACGAGATAGAAAGAAATAATGTTTCAAAAAAATGCCGAGCAACGTGAGACCACAAGCTGTTGCTGTTGTAGCGAAACGGCACGACTCGCATAGACAGCCAATGCATCAGCATTCATTTCTCTCATGCCTGAAATTCCAGGCGCATTACACTGCACCATATTTTAGATGAGGTGCAATCACATTGGGCTTTCTAAAACATGTAGGCATGTAAATTGTTCACTTCACAACATCATCTTCTACTGTTTTCATCATCATTGTTTGAAATTATTACATGTCTCTTTGGAATACGTGGTTTTGAATGATAAGAAAATAAACACATCACTGAGAAATAACATCTGAAAGCGGCACAAAGACTTGGAAGTGAGAGAACTTCAAATAGAGGAAGACTGTTAAAATAAAGGAAGGATGTTACACTGCTGATAAATGTGTAGTTCATAAAATAAGTAACTTACAACAAGTAAATTAATAAAGATATAGTACAATCATAACGCAGGATTACTGGAAACACATTCGTGTGATGACATTTCTGCAAAATAATATTACGGTGTTTCTCGCAAGTTTCGCGACATTTATCAATTGAAATGTCCAGTGAGTGGTGCTAAAAGCATGCAAACCTTTACCCGAAACAGATGAATATGAATCTGGTAATGCTTCATTATGTTGGTTGTTGTATGAATCACAATAGTTCGGCAATGAAATGTACGGTGAGTGGCACTAAAAGGTTAACGCTCTATTGCACTTGAAAATAATGCATCATCTACACTAAACCCAACCGACAGTGTTAGCAACAGCAAACGTGAGATTAAAACGCATTTGATGAAGCAACCTTGCCATTATAGCTTGCTTCTACGAGTCTTCAAGCTCTTTTATTGTGACAAGTGTTGTACAGGATGCATAACAGAGTACTCTGCATTGCAAATGCAATGCTTACCAGGTGAGCTACTAAGCAAGTTTACTATTTCATGCATGTGGTTATGTGATTATGTGACGCAAACTTCAAAATGCATTACTTTACAAATTATGCACGGAGGTAAAAGCAGGCCATAAAGTACTACTGTGCAAAGAACCAGCAAGGTATATCTATTTATTAAAAGATAATCTGCCCCCATAATCATAATTTGTGTGAAAAGGAATATTTTTTTGACCCTAGTGTTCATTTCAGCTGGAAACTGCAGTCAATTGTATGTAAAGGTTTTGCAAAAATGTAGGTAGAGGCACATATTTTGAATGAGCCTATGTTGTTTAAACAATCAGCTTCTCATGCATTTTAAAAGTTTGAACTCAATTTGAGATTTGTGATATTATTCTTGGTTTGAGTATTGGTAGAAAATTCATTCAACCATAACCACAAATGACAAACTGCAAACTGTTTTCACATCGTTTTATGTGTTATAAATATTAACATGTCCAAAATGTTTAGACAATACTGTGGTCTAATTTTCAGCACATATCACACACCAGTAAGATGAGATGGTTCAGTGTTTGTGAACACTAGAAGAGAGTACAAATTAGATCAGTGGTCTCTAAGGAGAGCAGAGCTGGAGAGTGTGTGAGAACTGACAGTTGGATCATTTGTAAGTGTGAGATCGTTCCGAGACGGAATAACCGTGACATGTTCGCATCTGACTGCCAAAGCCACTCCATCTTGACTGTACAGTGAAAAGCACTGCATATCATGCATGTGCTAGACCTATAATGTGGACTTTACTGGAGAGCTTGATGGGTGCGTTTATAGGCAATGTTAAAGTTACATGCTGAGAAACATAAATTCTGCTAAAGCAGACATCAGATCATCTTTGCCTGCATGCCACCCCATACTAACAAAACTAGAAACAACTCAGAAAAGAAAATTGAACACTGTCCGCTAAGTATGTGTAAATCTGGGCAAAATGTGTATTGTTTTTTAATTATTACATTTCTACTCTATTATTATTATAAATTATTTTGGTAACACTCTAGTACAGGAACCAATTCTCACTATTAACTAATTGCTTATTGGCATGCCTTAACATTAGTTATGTTTATTAGTACTTATAAAGCACATATTCTGCATGAGCATATTCTACATCCCTAATCCTACCCAATATCTAAACTTCTATATCTAAACAACTACCTTACTGACTATTAATAATAATAAGCAGCAAATTAGAAGTTTATTGAGGCAAAAGTCATAGTTAATGGTTTGTTAACAGCGAGAATTAGACCTTAAAATAAAGTGTGACCACTATTATTTGATTTACAGAAAAAAATAGGTTAAACCAATGGTTGAAACACTTGATATTCACCTACAATGAAGTAACTTGCATTAATTGCAATGATAATCGCCCTGCAGTAGGGCTGCACAATTACAGCTGCCACAAAAATTAGGGATGGGTCATTGTGATATTTTGGTAACTCCCTATTTGCATGCTCTCTTTATTGCAGATTGAGACAAAAAAAAAAAATCACCAATATTTCCAAACACTTTAAGATCTGTTTCTATGTTATGTATTTATTGTATTTTGATTCTTTATTTTTAATGATAGGTTACATATATGGTCTTATTTTATAGACTGTTGTTTTGGGTCATGGGTCTATCCGATGCTCAGTATCACTTTGTGGATGTTTCTTCTTAATTTTCTCAATAAATTAAAGGGGTCATATGATGCGATTTAAATTTTTCCTTTCTCTTTGGAGTGTTACAAGCTCTTGGTGCATAAAGAAGATCTGTAAAGTTGCAAAGACTAAAGTCTCAAATCCAAAGAGATATTCTTTATAAAAGTTAAGAGTCAACCACGCCTACCTAAAAC
>NW_015539839.1:85993-90989 GCF_001515605.1 Sinocyclocheilus anshuiensis | reverse complement strand
CCTGACAGGGCATCATCACAGTATGGTAGGGGTGTAACATTTCCATCACACGCTTGGGGTATTCGGCCAATCATAACGCACTGGATAGCTGGCCAATCAGAGCACACCTCGCTTTTCAGACAATTTAGCTTTGTAAAAATCGACGCGTTTCAGAAAGGCCGGGCATAAAGGAGAAACAATAATGTACAGTATGTGGAAAATAATGTGTTTATTGAACCTTAAACCACATAAACATTTCATTACACCAAATACACAAAATAATGTTCTTTTTAGCAACATCATATGACCCCTTTAATTATTTAATTTATTGTGTTTTCCTTCATTTATTTTTGGCTTGGCAGTTTATTTTGTTTCACCTCATCTTCAAAACAGACTAGCATGTAGCCCTACCCTGCAGTGACCTGAGATTAAAGGGGTCATATGACGCGAACTCATGTTGTCCTTTTTCTTTGGAGTGTTACAAGCTTTTCGTGCATATATAAGATCCGTAAAGTCGCAAAGACTAAAGTCTCAAACCCAAAGAGATTGACTCATCTACGCCTTACTAAAATGCCTCATTAAAACACACCCCCACAAATCTATGGGAAGATTTGCATAACACCACCAAATGTTCACGCAAAGAAAGTAAGCGTAACTTTTATTCTCGCTGTAGTATTGTTGCCGTCGCCGCCATGTTGTGGAGATGCTGTGTGTTTCCAAATATGGTAAGGGGCGTAACATTTCCATTACACACTCGAGGTATTAGGCCAATCACAACGCACTGGATAGCTGGCCAATCAGAGCACACCACACTTTTCAGAACGATGATGAGTTTTGTAAAAATCGTTGCGTTTCAGAAAGGTGGGGCAGAGAGGAGCAACAATAATGTACGATGTGGAAATTTATGGTAAACACATTGCATTACACCTAATACACAAAATAATGTTATTTTTAGCAACGTCATATGACCCCTTTAAATCCCACGTCACAATGCTGATTAATCAATATGTCATTTTTTCATTGGTCACTCCTTAATAGGACTGAATCTAACTGGCTTCTTTCTACCACCACCCTATGTAACATGAGGAAACAGCCCTGTGTGTTTGGGTTGAAAGGCTAGTAACCGACGGGATGGCGGCTAAGTGCATAATAATAGAATTGGCCTGTCCAGACCTGAACACATGAAGACACATGTGGGCACCTCCCCCTCGCCATCTACTAGCTCTCTGCATGACATCATTCTCTCAAGTCTCATTCCCATCCATCTCTTCACACTACAGCCCTGTCTTTAGGTCATCCCATGCACAGTAAACAGGGCTGTCAGTGCCAACTAAGCCACATGCAAAGATGATTCATTTAAATGGATTTGGATTGGCAGAACAAAGTTGATTTTGCACTCATTAAACAGACCAATGAGATCTAAAAAGATGGCATCACGTGAATGACCTCCAGCAGATTGCATAGTAGCGGTTAATGGTGCGGTCAGTGTGTCGGAGTTTGTCAAACCCGGACAGATGTGGTAGATAAGAGGAAGAGTGGGGTATCAGGTTTGGTCACAGAAATAACAAGCTATGAGAGCATGTGCAAGGATGCATATGTTGCAGCTGAAGTGCTCCAGCGTAAAGAGGGGTGTGTCGGGATGCCTTTCTATCGAGAACACGCTGTCAGCTACATGTCAGGGCAAAGCCCAGGTTGGGTCACACCTGCCACTTTGTTCATCATCCAACTCGTGCTCTCTCACTTTCTTTATTTCCAGTGACAGCATGAAACTGCAAAACAGCCTGGATTCCTAACTCTGTAATGACACTGTATAATGTCATTCTATATAGTGACGCTTCAGCTGTATCTTAGAAAGGAAACTTCAGTTAGAGTGTTTCCCATTTCCCTAGAAGTAAAAATAACAGCCTGACAGGCTTCATTGTCAGGTAGTATCCAGCTCACAAGAGGTAACACTTTATTTTAAGATGTCCTTGTTACACAGGTTACATGTACTTACTATTATAATAACAATAAATTATGCATAATTACATGCAAGTAACCCTAACCATATAGTAAGTAAATGTACAGTTAATACTACAGTAAGTAGTTAATTAATATTACTCAGTACTTAAATGTATACTTACACTGTAACAAGGACACCTTAAAATAAAGTGTAACCCATTTTTATTTATTTTTCTTCCACAAAAATTACAATAAATTATCTTATGCCGATTGTAAGACATACTAAATAAACATAAAAAGTATATAAATAAATTTCTGGAATTTCTGAAAATTTATATATACATCTTTTTCCAAAACCCTTCAATGTGGCTGAATGAAAACAATTCTGCAAAGAAGAGTGGGCCAAAATTGTGAAAGACTCATTGCCATTTATCGCAAATGCTTGATTGCAGTTATTGCTGCAAAGGGTGGCACAACCAGTTATTAGATTTATTAAGGCAATTACTTTTTCACGTAGTGCCAGGCAGGTTTGGACAGCTTTTTTCCCTTAATAAATGAAATCATAATTTCAAAACTGCAGTTTATATTTACTCAGGTTATCTTTGTGTAATATTCAAATTTGTTTGATGATCTGAATCTTTTAAGTGAGACAAATATGCAAACAATTTAAAAAACAGGAAGGGGGCAAAAACTTTTTCACACCACTGCATATCTTCTTTTTCTATTGGATGAATCCTTAAAAAAATATGTATCATGGTTTCCACAAAAATATTAAACCACTTTCAAGACTGATAATAAGCAATGTCTAGTGAGGGCCAAATCAGCATATTAGAATGATTTCTAAAGGATCTGGAATTTCTGAAAATGTAGCTTTGCCATCACAGTTTCAAATCACATTTTAAAATAGAATAAAAAAACAACAGTTAAATAAAATTATAATAATGCTTCTCAAAATTAGTTTTTCAAATAAATGAATCTCTGTTGAGACTTATTTTAAAACCATAAACAATAATAATAATAATAATAATAAAAATCGCACTGTGTATAGATTTTCAACCCATTCTAACTGATGTTTCCACGGCATATGGCTTGATTGGTGACAGCAGGTGCGGGTGATCAGAACTCAGGTGACTGTGATCGGGTAATTATCCTGGATGGTGACTGAAGTGACTGTGATGAATCCCTGACAAAGAGCACATGATCAATACATTTACGCCATAGTCACAATGCAGAACTGCATGAAAAGGGAACGTGACAACTTGAGTGCCACAACCTCTCACACACTTTCTCACTCCCGTATCCTTATTGTTGAGCTCTGCTTAAGACATTTACATAATACTTTGTTCTACATAAACTTTTAGTTTCAACGCTGAGGTGTACGTTACCCATTTGACTTTTAACGTTTCATCAGAGGAGTTCACTTTAATAGAAAGTGTCAGATTTGTTTTTATTGCAATGTTTCTATTGCAATGCTGTGATACAAAACATTGATCTACACTGTTAGAAACTCTTATGAAAAGCCAGAAGCAACTTGAGAAAAAATCATTAACACCACAGGCTGGTATTAAAATGGTTTACACAGAAACAATGTCTTTGACATCTAACATTTGCCTTTCAAAACGAGTCTTTCTTGCTCTGTGATCTCAGATGCATCACACTGGAAAAAGATCAGTGCAAACAAACTTTGTGCTTGATAGCCCTTTGTTGGCCTCAGCAATAATGGTTTCCCTAATGTCTTTCTAAAACTGACCACATGACTCCCACTTACAAGCACTTAAAAGCATGATAGAAAAAAAAAACAAGTTCAAAAGCAAAGTTTGTCAACACAGATTTTCCAATGTTAACTTGACACTCTGAAGGGATGCAGGTCATGTCAGTTTCTAAAGTATTGTTAGGTGGTTTTAAGATAGGTAGAAGCTTTCTTAGTCAGAAAAGCCTACAGTACTGTATATAGATTAAGCTGTATATAGATTAAAATTATCAAAAAAATAAAACTACTAAAAGAACTTCGTACAGCAACTGGCTAGCACTTCTCTTAGATTTTATCTAAGGACTGAAAGCTCATACTCGTAAGTGGGGCACTAGTTCTGGTTAATTTCTCCTTCAAAAACTAAAAAGACAAGAAAAGAGAACTGAGAGCAGCAGATTTGACTTCTCATTTCCCCCATTTTCCACATACGGTTTCAAATCAGTGTCAACATGTTTTGGGCCCACAACCAGCCACTTGCAGGAAACCATAAGGTTGATTGTCTAATCCTCCTGTCTTACTTTACTTTACCATCGAGTGCTGGAGAATCTTGAAAGGGTGGTGAAAATCAATACGGAAAATTCCTTCTTATTCACACAGTAGATTCAGATGATCTAAGTAGGGATGCACCGAATGTTCGGCAACCGAAATTATTCGGCTGAACACCGAAAGAGATTTTTTTGCTATTTTCGGCCGAATAATTTCGGTTGCCGAACATTCGGTGCATCCCTACTTAGATCATGTGAATAAGAAGGAACTTTCTGTATTGATTTTCTACAGGTGTTTTACCCATATTTTGAATTAAGCATTGCATTTTGTAGTGTTTTAGGGTTGAAGTCAATTTAACAGAAAATATACTGGTAATTTTCTACCATGACATTATCTGTTTTACTGCTGTTTTTTTTTTTATTACAGTGTAGTGTTCACCGAAAAAACAAAAACGGCCGAATAATATGTACCGAACAATGACTAACGCAATCAAATAGAGGCACGCACTAATGCAGCAAACATGTTGCGGTGTGAAAGTATTTAAAACTATCAGAGAAAGACTTAGAAATCATTACAAGCACAAAGCACCGACAGCGAGAGACTGTTTAGTGCTGCATCAAGTCTCCGATGAGAAGAGGTGGCTAATGCTGGTGATTAGGCTACTGTATGATGATTGAAATCGCCAAATGGCCTCAAACGACTAGTAAATAAACTGCAGATTGTTATATTTTCTAATGCACGCACGAATTGCATGTATTCTGACAGTGCTGCACGAGCTCGCGGCACCAGGGTTCGAAGTCCAAAGCGCGAGGAAAATCTGCGCTGAAACTGTTACTCGTC
>NW_015539839.1:67454-85316 GCF_001515605.1 Sinocyclocheilus anshuiensis | reverse complement strand
AAAAGCAACAACTCCATCAACATTCATAAATGTTAGTATTGTAATTTTACTGTTACATAAAGTATTTTACTGTAAAAAAGTAAGAAAATAATAATGATAATAATAACCCTATAACAGCTCTATGAATACATTTATTATAACATTCACACAGTGTTCAAATTGGGATCTGTAATATATTCTAATGTTTTAAAAGAATTCTCTTCTGCTCAGCATGGCTGCCTTTATTTGTACAGTAAAAAATACATGCCTGCTTCAAGTCTCAAAAATGGCCAAAAAATATTATTTTACTAACTTATTAAGTTAAATTGTGCTTTGTTGGTATAATGTCTGCTAGAACGTTCAATTCAGAAACAAAATGTTCAGTGTTAAGTAAATATTTTTAAATTGTTGTTTTGTAATTGATTTTTTATTTGAAAAGCAGGACAAAACAGTAAAAAGCACATTTTGGCTATTTAATTTATGCAATGGTGAAAAAAAATGGCAAAATAGGTCTACATGGGGCGGGGGTACCAATCCGTATTCGGCCAAGAATTTTCATTTCGGTGCATCCCTAGATCTAAGCCATATTCTCCATAAGGAGCTGATGCCCTCAGGTAGGAGATATAGGGTACCAAATTGTAAGTTAAATAGGATAAATTCTCAATTCCATTATCAACTACATTATTGTATAAGAAATGATCTGTGAAATGTATTTAGTGTGTAGTGAAATAAATATGGGAAAATTGTAGATTTTTTTTTTGCTGTTGTTGTAATTTTGTAAAGTTGACCTGCTCTCTTTATAGTAAATTTCTCCTTATGGAGACAATAAAGGATGAATGATGATGAAATGAGGCCATATTTTTACTGAATTTTCTTAATGTTTAGTGTTAGGAATAGTTCACTCAAAAATGAATTGTGAAACCTGACAGACTTCTATCCTTCCACTTAATGTGCATTACAGCAAAACTTTGACACTTTAAAAATGTAAAAATTATAATAATAATTTAAGAGTTGAAGCAGGTCGCTCACAAATCTGACTTTTTTTTTTTGTGTGAATTATGTCTTAAATGTCAGTCTGTTCATTACACTTTCTGGACTCCAAAGAAGAAAGTCATAGATTTTTGTAAAGTCCTGAGTATAGTTGATTAAAGAAAAAAAAACTGAATTACTGCTGAGAAACTGGTGAGAAACTGCAATGTGTTGCATTATTTTTTTTTAAGGTGCATATGAACTATGCCAGTCAAGCACTGGATAGCATCAAATGTAAACAGTTGTCCACTACCCCGAAACACAGAATATTCTAAAATAATAAACTGCAGTTACTGACCAAAAAGCCAGTAAACTGAACAATATCTTGCTGTTTTGAAATACAGATTTCAAGGTTGCAAAACAGTTCTGGTCTCTACAAAGCATTGTAAATATCAGACCAAACCCCATTCCACATCACAACCATGCAAATCACTCTGAAGTCCCCTAGGCTGTAGATGAACAATGAAGTTCTTGAAGGCGTTTCACTCTGGAGTGTCAAGAGTTTTTGGCCACCCTGGCCTTGCTAACACGGCGCATGAAGAGAGGAAGACTAGAAGGAGGAGAATCTACAAAGGCCTTCTGTGTTGTTCCAATAGCTCTGTAAAATCAGCCTTTGTTATCTGTGAGAACAAAAAAAAAAAAAGATCTCTGGGATACAGCTGTGGCTATTTTAACGTCCGCACTTGTGTCACACTATTAATGACGGGCACTGATGTTCAAGCGGTGCGCTGCGACCTCATCACATTGATACATCGTCATCACTGTCGTCATTTAAGGCATGGAGGAGGAGACCATTGATTTACTATCCTTATCTTGCACCCTTGTGATGACTTCAAAAGCCAGTGTTCTGAAAGGCACCACTGGCCTTGCAGAATGAATAGCTGAGCAGACTCTTCTATAAAAGACCTACACAATATCGATGAAGCAGAGAGAATACTTCCCAAGGTCTTTCTTGCTGCATTCAAACTGATAAAATCTCCTGCTCTATAAAGTTTCATTTTAATCTGCATGTTTTTGGTTTAACGCTTAACAGCTAAAATGGTTCAGTCAAAAAAATCTACAACCAATCGGAACTCACTCTATTTCTTACCCAATGATCAAAGAGCAGCCTGTTCAGTCTAAACATTCCTTATTTCGAATGCCAAGAGGTGAATCCAGACTCTACACAGGCCCTTAAATCCTGCTGGTTTAGAAGTCAGGATGCTGGATATTTCAGATAATAACTTAATATCTGGAAAACTGGATTGCATAAAACTAATCTGCACTGGAAGCAGACGTGGCGATGCAATGTACATTCAATTGTTGGACATCCCGTTCGGACGCAAGGAACACTACTGTTAAAAAATTTGGGGTCTGTTTTTCAATTTTTCATGTGCTTGAAAGAAGTATCTTATTAAGGCTGCATTTATTTGATCAAAAACACAGTAAAAAAAGTAATATTGCGAAACATTATAAAACATATAGCCTAAAGAACCGTTTCTAATTAAATATATTTTTCAATGTAATTTGTTTCTGTGATGGCCTGTGAAGCTGCAGTCTTCAGTATCACATGACCTTTCCGAAATCATCCTAAGACGCAGGTATGATGCTCAATAAACTAAGCTTAATAATATTGTGGAACCCATGATATATCAATCTATTCTGATTCCTCCAGTCCAAGCAGTCTGCAACATATTTTGCTCTGTCTAATACACCAAGTTTCCAATAAGATGTTAGAAATCCTGGTAACACTTTAGTATAGGGACAGATTCTCACTATTAACCAGTTGCTTATTAGCATGCCTATTAATAACATATTGGCTGTTTATTAGTGCTTATAAAGCACATATTCTGCATGACCATATTCTACATCCCTAATACCTAAACTTAACAACTACCTTACTAACTATTAATAAGCAGCAAATTAGTAGTCTATTGAGGCAAAAGTCAGTTAATGGTTTGTTAATAGCGAGAACTGGACCTTAAAATAAAGTGTGATCGAAATCCTATATTCGAAAATAACAAATCCTATTTGGTTTTTCAGGTATCCCTCCTCTTTTACAACCCACAAATCAACATATACATTCTTATACTTTCACAGTAGTACCAATCCAATGGTCTGAGTTCTTTTCAACTAATTTATTACAAAAATAAAGTGTGTCGTATTCTGATCCCTGACCACAGTTTAGTACAATGCACCAACGCTGTGACTTGACTCTCTGACTAGAGGCCAACCTAAGGGTGCACTGCTTTAAGAAAACACCCTGAACCAAGACATCCTAAATTCAGCATGGCACCACAGCAAAGCTTTTAGAAAAATAAGCAGCCAAAAGCAAGGCAGCATGGTGTGAAATTATCCTTTACTCCAAAGTATTCATAAAGATCAGCACCATAAACCCGAAACAAGCCTTCATGGGTCAAATCAGACCTTAAAGCAATCAACAGTCAGTGAGCTTACCTTTCAAATACAGTTTTCAACAGCAGTCAGGGCAAAGCCGAGAGGGATGTATCTGTTATGTGTAGAACGAGTGAGTCTTTATCAAGAATACCAGTCTTTTTACATGGAACTCTGGAGGGACCTCTCCCACCTCTGACTTCCTGTTGTATGGGTAATCAGGCCCTCCCAGAATGCCTTAAAAACCATGACCACTAAATCAGAGAGGCTGGGGTTGACTGAAGGCAGAAGCAGAGAAAGGGTGCACGCGCAAATAAACACAAACACACGCACTCATGCTGACAGAAAGACTTCAGAAAGAAAAAGAAAGCAAAACATATTTTCGAACTTTTTGGGAGGGTCCTTAAGTCAAAAAACTTCAGTTAACATAAAAAAAAAAAAAACCTAATTTACTCACCCTTATGCTGATCGAAAATGAACTTTTCTGTGGAACTTAAAAAAATATTTTTTAAAGAATCCCATGGCCATTCTTTTCCTTACAATGAAAATGAATGGGGACTGGGACTATCAAGCTCTAAAATGATAAAAGGCACTATAAAATGATCATAAAAGTAGTCTTTGACATTATTATTAATTCCTACACATCTTCTGAAGCTGTATAATTGCTTTGTGCGACAAATTGACTGAAAATTTCTCCACCACTGTAGTTCTTAAAGCAAACATAGCACTATTAGAAGTGCTATGTCTGCAGCAGTGCTCACGACTTCATAAGTGGGAAATAGGAAGTTTCCAATAGCACGTGAAGGCAGCAGAGAAGCGCTCTCGCTCAGCACAGTGGAGTGCATCGTTTTAACGTTGTGGTTTATTATTTTGAGTCATTTGGGATGGGGTAACACACACGGCCCTCTCACAATATATTGCTTTACAGATCTATCACTTTTGCCACTCAGAAATGTTTGCAACGCAATCATGCTGCACGTATCAGAAGTTCAGCGCTCCGACACTACATGCGTACCGCGCCTGAGCCCAACTGAACCGTGCTCTGGCCCACCTCTTTTAACCGAGCCAGGGCCGGCTAAACGAACCGCGCCCGAGCGCAGCACAGAACGATCACACTAGTCAAACGAACCGGGCTTTGGGGGTCAGACGCGCTCGGGCACAGTTAAGACTGCCTAGAGTGAGTACACCCTTATTCTCCCGCATCCCGCACACAAGAGTCTCTACCCGCCCATCAAGTGTTGTCCCGTGCCGCACTCTGCTGCGTTGGGTCCCGCGATAGTGCAGGTCTCTACTAGGAAGGTGCCTGTTATAATGTTATGATCGAGGCTCTGGACTCTGAGCATAACTTGTTTTTCTATAACAAACTATAAAATATTTTCTATAAAAACGTTAATGCCCTGGCAGTGGCAAATAGCTTTGGTTTTATATTTAATTTGATTACATTAATGTTATAAGTTGAGATTTACATGAAATATTTTAACTGCTACTATGTAAAAGGAATACTGCTGTAAAAAAGCACCTGATTTGTTTAAAGTGTTTGCAATCCATGTTATTGCACTTTTGTTCATATAGCAGTACTTTTAAATGAAAAAAAGTGCACAATACACTACTTTTGAATTCATTATTGAATTTTGTGCATAATGCGATTAATCACGATTAAAAATGTTAATCTTTGCCCAGCACTAGATATAAAATATTACTCATATGGAAAAACATTACTTTCTTTATATGAAAAAGTCCCAGAATTTCCTTCAAAAATGAATCTTTTGTGTTTCATGGAAAGGTTATACAGGTTTGGAATAAGATGAATGTGAGTCAGCAATGACAGAATTTCATTTTGGGGTGAAGCAATTCTTGGGTGAAGATAATCTTCTGTGCAGAAATATTTGGCATGTGTTCTCAAGAATTAAATGCCTAGACTTCACAAACCACAACAATTTAAAATATGTGCATCCACTGAATTTGTGGGGGTGGGGGGATGCTTTATTCCAGTAATATATTTCAAAGCAAAGATTTTTGGCAGAGGATTCTGAAGCACTCAAGCTCTGCCCCCTGAGCAGCTCACCAGCCCATTACAATCTAATGCTTTTTTCCAGGCCTGTGTAATCTAATCGAATGCGAGAGTGACCCACCGAATGAAGCTATCACACAGTGATTCTCTTAGCTGAACATAAAGACAAGACAATTTAAAGGAACAGCTTTTGTGAGATTTATGAAGCACCTGCCATATTATGAGGTCACCTGCTACATAGATTTTCAGGAATGAAGCCATACGGGGTTAGACATGTCTCATCTACATTTAGAAATCTCTACATTCATCTTACAATTTTTGGATTCACTGGTCACCTTAACGTAATAAAAATTTTTAAAAAATACCCAAAAGTGCTTCTCTTTGCTTTTCCTGTAGATATTACAATATTTACCAATATTATCATAAGTACACAGCACTATATATTCATTGCAGCTTGCTTGACCATATTTTTAAAATCAAGTACTAGGACAGTAGATGTTAGAGTTAGTTCAGGCTCAGCCAATAAGACTGCACTCACCTAATAAGAAATGTGTGCCTGCATACTGCTTCAGTCATGTGCAAAGTCACAAACCTTCACTTTCCATGTGTGTCTCTTTAGACTGGTGATGTTTTATGTGAATATTATCATCTTTGTCACCACTTTCACCACCCGCAGCTACAACTTTCACCTGAACTACACTGACACCAGTGCTTGAACGGCCAAAATCAACCTCAACCGTAAAAACAACCTGGACAGAGTGAAGTCAGCTAGTGATATGCAAGATCCACACTTGAACCCTGTGCAACATATCATGGATACTTTATTTGTTGCCTAATCATTTATATATATATATATTGTGTTAAATTGCTTTATCACGAAAGTGTGAATTTAAAGGGGTCATATGATGCGATTTCAATTTTTCCTTTCTCTTTGGAGTGTTACAAGCTCTTGGTGCATAAAGGTGGTCTGTAAAGTTGCAAAGACTAAAGTCTCAAATCCAAAGAGATATTCTTTATAAAACGCCTCGTTTAAACATGCCCCCACATGTCTACGTCACGATGTGGGAAGATTTGTATAACCAACCCTCTACATTGCGAGTAAATAACTCGCATATGCGAATAAATCTTCACTCTGGGCGACTAAATGACGTCTAATATTAGCCAATTGCTAATAAATTCTCAGATTTTACTCGCCAGTGTGAGTTGGAGGCTAAGTATAAGTTTAGCTCAGATATATTTTCACTCACAGAACACTCTGACTGAGCGCATCAGTTTCACTCTCCGCCAAGCGATCTGTGCTGTTTTTCAGTTCATTTGAATGGATGTGCAACGCACCTGTATTTATCGTACCGTAAACTCTAGTGTGAAGGCGCACGACTCGCCGTCGCTTTGTTTCACACACACGCAGCGAGAGAGAGAGGGAGAGAATTGACGCGCTACCTATGCACCTATTATCGTGCCTGTTTTGATTTCAGCAAATCAGTTCGAGCGAATGCACACAACCTGATTAATATTCATGAATCCAGTAGCTCATTAATCCTTGGTGCGTTTTATATTGTTCTTATTAGTAGAATTCGTATCATTGTTATCTTATCAGTATTTTTTGTTAGTTTTTCCCCAATTTTTATTTTTTTTTACAGAAACACTGAATGACCAAAAAAGCACCACCACCAGTCCGAAGTTCAGTTAAAATGACTAATATGCATTCATACATGTTATCAAGTTTTAATTCTAATTACTAAAGTTCTATCATTAAATAATATTGATTATCATATTATAATGCTTGACTGACTGATGTTAAGAGTGTACTTTCAGATATTTATTAAACTGTAATTATAAAATCAGTCTGGCGAGTAAACAAAAAAATTTACTAGCCAATGGCGATTCAATTGCCAAGGTGTTCGTAGAGGGCTGATAAAACCGCCCAAATGTTCACGCAAAGAAAGAAGGCGTAACTTTTATTCTCGCTGTAGTATTGTTGTTGCCGCCACCGCCATGTTGTGGAGATGCTGTTTTCTTTACTCAAATCCAGGCAATATGCACATGTACACATTGTTAATGTTGCTGGGCAGCTGAGAGTCAGTTCACACGTGAGTAGCTGAAGGAATGTTTATGCGAATAATGAGTCAAAGTCCAACCTTCAACTTTAATGCCTTTTTCTCACCTACTGTTTCTGAGGAAAGATTCTCATACGGTCAAGTGAAGGCATGGTTTGGTTTCTATCAACACCTAACACAGTTTGGCACTGTGTGTTCACATTTTTCCTACAGAACAGAGAAAATATGTTTTGCACAAACCAAAGGGAAGTGACCTCTAACCTAACATGAAGTTTGGACTGCCTTATTCTGGAATCCACATTTAGTATGTGCGGTCTGGAAGACATGAAAGTAAAGTCTAGCGGAACAGAGGTTGAAATAAATAAAAAAACACTCTGGTTTCTCCGTTCTTGGATAAATTTCCTCAGTCTCCCTTGTCTTCATGCTCTATGACCTGGACTCCAAAAGCAGAAAGCTAAAAAGAATTGTGGGAGTTCTAGGAGGAAATCTGAAATCCCCCTCTCTGTCAGGACATTACATGAGAAAAAGAGAAACGGAGAAAGTGAAAAAGATAGTTAGTATATAAGAAGGGATAGGCCGGTTGTCCCGACCTTGATTCAAATAACCTTGGGAATGATTCAGGCAGCTGTGCGGTCCTGCCCTCACAGAACACCCATTCTCAATCATTTTATTTTTTTAAATGAAGCCAAGCCCTTAGTAAGGTCATCCAGAGAGCTAGCATGCTAGTCCTCAACACACAAACACTTTAAATTGAAGCCCATCAAAACAACCATAAAATTACAAGCTAAATCCAGTCCAGAAAGAACAAAAGGTAAAACTTAATTTGAGTCAGCACCAACAGCCTCGTGGTTAGTGCGTCAACATACAGCGCAACTACGCTCACAGCGACCCGAGTTCGATTCCCGTCTCAAGGTCTTTTGCTGCTCCCGCTCCCCTCTCTCCCCCCAGTGCTTTCCTGTCATCTCTCTACTGTCCTATCTATACAAAGGCATAAAAAACCTTCAATTGAAATTGTAAAATAACTGCAGCTACTGAATATACACTTGCAGCTGGGTATCAAGACAGATGTTCTGATTCACTCAATTCAATTCTGATTTGATTCAGATTCAATTTGTTATATTTTAGTTATTTTGCACTTCTCTCAGAAATGCGCTCTCTACTAAACTTATAAATCAGTGGTTCTCAATAAGGGTCACAATAAGCCTCAAAACGTCCAACGAGGCCGCAGGATAACTTTAAAGTACTTAAAGCGATTAGGAATGCCACAATTCTCAATATAATATTGAATCATTCGGTACGACATCCACGGTTCAATACACGCTTGCGAATTGTTTTGTTTTTTTATGGTTAAAAAACTGAGGTGAACCACGGGCTAACTGTATTGTTACGATAAATTAAAATTAATATATTCAAATAATCGATCTATGAAATATTCTAAATTAAAATGTTTAGATGCACATAAAATAAAAATGTAAACTGAAATATTTTTTGTCTGCTCAATAACTACTGTTTTTATTGAAGAACATGCAGTGGAATCACAAAATAAATGAAGGTTAATTAATTTAAAATTTAAATTAAAGTTAGCCTCGTGGCAGTGCATCGACATATAGCGGTTGCACTACTGGCATCCTGAGTTCGATTCCCGGCTCATGGACCTTTCCCAAACCTGCCCCCCTCTCTCTCCCACTTCGCTACCTATCAATACTTAATGACCTATCAAAATAAAGGCAAAAAAGGGCAAAAATAAATCTTTTAAAAAGTTTGAAAACAAGCAGCTTTGTCATAATTACAGCATAAGGACTGAAAATATCTTCGAAGATCGAATATTTGAATATCGTTTTGGACAATTAGTGCCTTTAAATGAAAAAGCTTGAGAACAGGGCAGTGATTTAAACTGACTTACTTTGTTAAAAGACAAGTTTGTTGATTTTCAACCAATGTTGGTAATGAAGCAAAACATGTCAACCGGCTGTCAAAAGTCTCTCGCAACACCATCTCTTTTCTGATGACGTGCACCGGTGCGAGGACAGGATAATAATCCCTCCTCTCCAGTCATGAGCAACCCTCTACAATGCCAGTAAACCACTCGCATATGCAACTAAATAATGTCTATCAAGACATTTCTTGGGTTGCTTTTCTATGAACACCATGATTTAAAACAAGGCAGTTGTCAATCCCAAACACTGACTGTGAACGCAGCCTTAAGCAACTCCAGCAATTAGCAGCAGAAGATAACGTAATACAGAGAACATCCTATGCAGCTGGACAAGCTGAATAAATAACCTGCACTTGGTTTGAACATAACACCATGAAACAGCTAAAATAACAAACTTGATGCGCAAACCACAAACTACAGTTAACACAAGCACTCATGTTTTTGGAAGACAGTGGTTAGGACTTTCATAACCGGTGCATAAGGTTGCTCAAAATGACAAATCAAAAGCTACGGCGAAACATGACTCAATAATAAAACTATGCATTAACATTTCTCTCACCTTAATCCTGGAATGGTGTGTCTTCTCTGGGAAATTCTGATATTGTGAAACTTCACCTACTGCACGCAAGATGAAAACACGGTGCTAGAGAGTCCCGCAACTCTCACAAAACTGCACATGGTCCTATGTCCAGGTGTGTGCAACATCAGCATCACATTTAATGCAAATGACTACAGTTTAACTAGGAGACCCACCATCCATTCTCCTTAAAAACCATCCTGGCTATGGCTGTCCTTGGATGTTGTGCTAAATTTCTGAGTCGGATGTCCGTCTCTTATTCCACACTGCTCCCTTTCCAAATGACCGCCAAAGTGGCACATACACAGGACAAGAACAGCAGCATGTTTTCAAGCAGAGGTCATTCCATATCAATCATTAGGGCAGAGAAAAAAAAAGAGAGAGAGAGAGAGAGAGAGAGAGCGATCAATAGCCCTTAACAGTAATCCCAGGGGAATGGCCTGTTTTCATTTCTGTCTACAGTTGGTTTAGTTTCTTTATCTCTCCTTCTGCAGAAGAAATGTGATCTAAGAGCCAGTACAGATGCAGCGGCTGGACCTCTAAAAGCTGCACTGAGATGGGATTCAAACATTAACCAAGGAGCGCGAAATAGAATGTGGAACAGGGCAAAAACATAAGCAGGAGATGGAGAGAGGAGCTTAATCATTTACAGTTTACCATTACGCTTGGCTGAGGGACAACAGATGAGCAACCAGTCTCAACAGGGCAAAAACACAAAGATACAAAGTGGAAGTTTCCACTTCGCTGGCAATTTTCATCTTCCTGGTCATCTGTTCCCAACACTCACTTTGAGAAAAAGACATCCTGCTTTTCCTCCATTGTCACTCGTTCACTACATGGTTGTTCACGACTAAGTTTAGACTGGTTTATGTTGGTGGGGGAAGGGGGGCTTCCTTAACCAGTTAGCAATCCAGTGTTCCGCCCGCGGTACACTCTATACATTTAGGGTTAACTTCGTGAAACCCGCGGTACACTGCATGCTTTGAGGGTTAACTTCGTGAAACACACACAAAAAAAAAAAAGGTAAACGTGTCATATATCTTTGGAACGCTAAGATTCCTGTGATTCGAATGACGCATTTTAAGATACAATCAACACAGCAGGTACAATCAGTGTCTTTGTCAGACCAACAACAACCAAATAAACAATAACAAAACTGAAGGAACTCACCTATGAAGCCTCTTGTTAGTCCACTAGTTCATTACATTCCAACAAAAATGGTGTAGTTACACTGTAAAGGGTCCAGACTATCCAATTCAGTGAAATATTTAGTCCATAACACATTTATATGTTGATAAACATCCACGGAGTGCAGGAGTATCATTTCAGATTAGCCGACGGAGCCCTCACCACTCCGGCGCATTCTGCAGTATAGCTCGTGTTTGCATGTAAACAACACGGAGAAACAGATGTTAAAACGGCCGCTGAACTCTGCCCTTTTGAAGTAATCTGAGCGCTCCATGAGAGACAATGGGGAAGAGGTGGTTAGCGGTCAAAAACTATCAAAGAGAACGCGAAAAACAACCCGTTTGCTCGAATAAGTTGTTATGCAATGTATAACAATAAAATTGTCCTGAAAATAAAAGCGTTTTTGCCGGAGCGAGAGATATTTTATCCATTGAAGCAGATGAGGAGATGGGTTTGAATGGAGGAGACGCCGCTCTCAACAAGTAAGTGCTTTATTATATTATATAATTATATTTACCTCTGTGCCATGGCAGTACAAGCAACAAGATATGAAAAATTAACAGTATACATAAATAACAATATACACATTTTACACAATATACACATTTTCACAATATACAATAGACAATTGTACACAATATACAATATACACATTTCCATAATATACACGTAGTACACAGTATACTCAAGAGACTTACAAATGTATAGCTTTTATATATGACTTACAGTGATGTATACTGTAGTGTTTTATATTGAAGTGCAGTGCAGTAGTTTGTTAGTGCAGAAGAGAAGATGGAGCTGCATGTGTTCTCTGCTATGCAGTGCTGTCAGTCAGTGTGGTGGTGTGTAGATGGAATCCAGTGTGAGGGGTAGGTGGGTGATTATTGTTTTGCTATCTGGAGTTCAGTAGTGTGTGTGTGTTTTATGTGTTTGTGTTTGAGGTGTTCTTGCTAACTTCTGTCATGTGTGTGTGTGTGTGTGCGTGTTATATGTGTTTGTGATTTGAGGTGTTCCTGCTAACTTACGTTGTGTGTGTTGCTTTTTTTTATATCACAGACAATCATCTGACATTGAATCGAGTGAAGTCTGGGAGCCAGTCAGCAAAAAGCCATATATTGAGGGACATGATGACAGCACCTCTGAAAAAAATTGTAAAAACCACTACATAATGTGTTTATGCTTCAGTTATTATGTGTCAGCAATTACTGACAGTAAATCTGGATAAGAAATTGAATAGGTCTAAGCGTAAGCTTTCATTAGAGCCCAAAATTATGACTGTACATTAAAGCATTCAAGAATTACAGCATTTTATGTTTCGTTGGTTACAAAGGGTCATTTGGAGTCTCCAAGTGGCTTTTTTTGGGAAGCGCCTAGACATAAATTTAGATAAACATGTGTAAAACACTCATTTTCTAAGGTATTGTTATCAAATTTGAAACATTTTGCTTGGTAAGACTTTATTCTGTGATCCAAATGTATTTTCCAGCTAATAGCTCCCAGCTACAGTCATCTGCAGGCATCTGTTTACAAAAGAAATGTAGGCGGATTTTTTATTTTATTTTTCAGTGTGTTCAAAGTTCTATTACTCAATACCAATAAGACTTACAGTGATTCTGTTGAGGAACACACCTCAGAGTGTCACCTTTCAAAAGAGACCAAACCCATGCATTTACTCCAAATGGTTCAAGAACAGCATGCAATTTACTTTGGGTATGCCTTTTTTTAGGCGTTTTAGGCTAATTTTACAGGAATGCTAAAGGGTTAAAGTCTCCAAATGCAGGAGGGTATCCTTAGCTTTTTACACATTAGTTGCAACAACAATAATGATTAACATGCAGTTGCAAATGGAACACTGAGCTGTTTAAGTAACAGTCTATTTCAAAATATTGTGCAGTAACACTTAAGCCAGAACTAGCAATGAGCAAAACTTATTTATATTGCATTATATTGCATGTTATTATATTGTGCAAGGTGACATGCAATATGATTTTTCACTATATATGGTACAAATGTCAAATATATTTTTTACTTTGTTTCCAAGTAGATACTAAAATAACACTAAAATGTTACCTTTGCTCTACTTCTAATAATTTGTTTCTCCGTTTCTTGATGACTTCTTCACGGTTTCTTCATTTATTTTTCTTGAAGAAAAACTATGAAACATGCTATGCTTGACTGTTACTGTCAGGCTCATAGAGGTTAATAAAGGCCTTCTGAAGTGAATCAATGCGTTTGTGCAAGAAAAATATCTCTCACGAACGTGTACGACATTTAGTGGAAGCTAAAGAAACAGCACTTTTTATGATGGATTTATGCACTTTTATTGGACTTCATAATCTTAAACCCCATTCACTGCCACTATAAAGCTTGGAAGAGCCAAGACATTTTTTAATGTAACTCCGATTGTATTCGTCTGAAAGAAGAAAGTCATATACACCAAGAATGGCTTCGGGGGGTGAGTAAATCATGGGGTGATTTTCATTTTTGGGTGAACTACTCCTTTAAGAAAGTGTGTTCAAAGATATATTTTAGCTGTGACTTCATTATATTTGATATTTGCTGGTATCAATACTAACCTCTGGGTATCGTTACAATCTCTAGTACTGAGAAAAACTGCAAAGAACGTTTTTTTTTTTATTAATCTGTTGCTGTTTTATTATCCGTTTCTAATAATAATAATAAATAATAATCATTATCAATACATTAATTAAATTATTAAACTTATTAATTACAATTACTATAGAATTTATTATTATTACAAACAATAATAATAATTAATATTTTATAAAACTTCACAGAACAGTCAAAGTTTGGTTGTTCACATTAAGTAGGCCCACTAATAATTAAGTAGAAATTACTAACTAAAATCACACCAATGACTAATTAGCATTTATTAGTCACTTTTGGAACTAGGCTAACCAAAACAATGTAGTCACCAACCTGATTCACAAGAGGTGATGCAGGACTGGAAGGAGTGACATGGTGTTTTTGATTTGTATCTTTCCCTGCAGAGCTGCAGTCCAGCGTTAATGTGATTTGGCCATATTGGCTAATGGTAAAAGAGCTTCCCTCTCTCCATTAACCGGGCTTTAATATGTCTGCTCTCAGGAAGCCCACAAGTTACATAAGAGACATTTCAAAAACAATTCCAACCTCTTCCGATCTCTTCCACTTCTGGTCACGAGACTGCAAAGCCAGTAAACACATCAGTGAGCACACTAATGCACACACAAAACCGCAAGCGCTCATAAATGGACTGCAGAACAAGAGAGAGTCCTCTTCGAGCAACACCGGAGGAAAAACTCAATATAAATACTACGGCTCTTCCAAAACAGAATACCGTCTGGCAGACTGAACTGGAAAGAGTCGGAAGCATAAAGCAGCATCATTCCAACAGCTTGTCTTGTATTTACCTGTTGAGGTTGATTGTTGCTAGTCCCGAGTGTTTGGCAAACTGATTTGTGTGGGAAACATCACTTGCCTCTGTGGTGTTGATGTTCTAAGTATATGGAAGTTCTGTCTCACTTTTGCTCCACAGCTAGTCTGCAGCTCCCTACTCCAAATTTAACCCCTGACCTACAGGAAGTAGACACAATAGACTGAAAATAACGAGAGGCCACCTCCTCCCCCTTTCTCCCTCTCTTCTTTTTCCTACACTCCACCTTCCCTTAGATGACAACAACAGCCTTTTCTACACGGTGAAGAAGAAAGGCTGCAGCCACCACAGTGATACCTGTCGAGACTCAGCGCTTTGCTCTGTATCTCCGTCAGGATTGCACAAGATCTCACTGGGTCTTTCCCATACACGTCAAGACAGAGCCAGAACAATATACCTATTAGAAAGAACATTCTGCTTTGATGCAAATTCTCTGCACAAAGTTCACTATTCCTCTTTGAAAGTTATAATTGGGTGTAATTAATATGCTATAATGAGGTTATACTTTATTTTACAGTTGTTACAGTGTAATACATTATTTTATGTAATTATACATTAGGCCTATTTACTGTTATTACTATAGTAAGTACATGTAATGTATAACAAGGACACTGTTGTCAACAAAATAATATTTGAACTGTCTAAGAACTACCGGTTTAAGAAATTGAATAAATTGTGATAAATGTAATAAATTATTAATAAATATACTATACTATACTCTACTATTCAAAAGGCTGGGTTCAGTAAGTTTTTTTTATTTATTTATTTTTTATTCAGCAAGGACTTACTAAATTGATCAAAAATGATATTAAAGCAACTGATAATGTTACAAAAGATTTATATTTCAAATAAACGCTATTCTTTTTAACTTTCTATTAATCCAAGTACCCTTTGATTTAAAAAAAATCACAAATCACAAAAATATTAAGCAGCAAAATTGATGTAATCCCAGTCACCCGGCATAATCCAATTTTAGGCCAAGGCTAACCACAGCAAATCACATTTAGTGCAGAGACTAGAATTTTTTTGTGCCAAATCAAATTGTCCCTATATACCTAAAGAAGCGAGAGGTACAGGAAATGGAGCCAGATAAGGAAAAAGAGGCCGCATCCTAGAGCATCCTTCACACGCTTCTCTTGCACTGATTAGATAAGTCCCAAACAATACCACGTCTGATGTTTGTCATTCAGTTATTTATGACTGCCTTATTACTCCGCAGCAAAGCAAGACTTCTTAAGTGGCAAATACAATGCATGAGTGACTTGAGCATTAGTGTCCCAAAGGACTGTGAGAGGTGTGGGTCGCTGGACAGAAGACTTCTGATCAGTGTTTTCTACTATAATCTCATCCACACCTTAAAGGGTTACTCCACCCCAAAATGAAAATTTTGTCATTAATCACTTACCCCATGTCGTTCCAAACCCGTAAAAGCTTCGTTCGTCTTCGGACCACAATTTAAGATATTTTGGATGAAAACCGGGAGGCTTGTGACTGTCACATTGACTGCCAAGTAAATTACACTGTCAAGGTCCAGAAAAGTATGAAAAGCATCGTCAGAATAGTCCATCTGCCATCAGTGGTTCAATCGTAACGTTATGAAGCGACGAGAATACTTTTTGTACGCGAAGAAAACAAAAATAACGACTTTATTCAACAATTCGTCTCTGTGTCTCTCCGCATCACCGTAGCACCATTTTGGAGAATATCCGCTGGACGCAAGCAGCGTACGTTATTCTGTGTCAGCTGCGCTGCACGGATGCGCTGTTTTCGTTCAAATCAAAGTGTAAATACACGTAGAAAACGTATCCTTGTGTCGCGGCTGACACAGAAGAGCGTACGCAGTTTGCGTTCAGTGGATATTCTCCAAAATTTTGTGGCTGTGCACACACATAAATTACAGTCTTGTTAAAGTCCGAGCAGGTGGTAAAGGGTGAGAGGTGTGTACAACACATGATTTCAGCCCATTAGAGCAGTGACCCCCTACAGAGAACATCGTGTCCTGGAGCAGGCTGGGAGAAAACATGCCTGCAAGTCACCAATTAACATATGTGATGATTTAATTAACATATGGGAATAGAGATGGACATTAACTTTCTCTGAACATTATGACACTTTTTGTTTTTAGCTGTAGCACTGATTGTGATTTATGAGTTTTAATTATAAAGTTTTCTGACATTTTAGGTAAAAGAAAAAGAAAAATTGTGCTGATCTTGCCACATGTATCTCCAGTGTAACGATATTTGTGTTGTTAATAGACACAATGGAAACTGCAGCCTGTGCTGAACAAACACTTATTTTGTCTTTCTCTTCTTGCTGAATGCTGATTCTATAGATAAAGACAGTGCACTTATCACAGCCTCTCCCATGTGCCACTCAAACAAGATTGCCACAGTTAAAAGTAGTTTGGTGAATACACAGAAGCTGTCTGTGGTTCACCCTCACAAGCACTGAAGCACTGTGTGACGTGCTATGATAAGGAAAGAGACTTCTGAAGGACAACTAAACTGTGACTGCTGTACTACATTGTGCTTGTCAAAGTAGAAACCAGGTCAATGATCAATAGCTATTAACCTAATGTAAAGTTCACTCAGGCTTCTGATAGATACACAGACACTTTTTCTAATAAAGTACAGTCTTACTAACTATTTTTGGACATACACCATTGTAATAAGACGTTAGAATTTAAAGTATGTTGGAGTAGATTTCAGAGCAGCATTAGTAGTGCCCCTATGGCTGAGAGATATTTTTTAAAAAGTAGCTACATTATATAATAGATGATTTGTCTAATTGAGCTTTAGGGTAACCAGAGTTCAAATCCCAGCTTGTTATCCTCTATGATCCTATTCACCCTCTTTCTCCGACTATCCTGTTCGAGTAATAAATAAAGTAATAATCAATTCATCAATAAATCTTAATGTATTTAAATGTGTTTTAGGGTTTCACGACCCTTTAAAAAACAAATAAAAAATCTATCATATATTAGGACGTTTTGTTTGTTAACTATGGTTATTATTTGGTTGTAAATTGATATTTAACGGGGTCATATGATGCGATTTCAAGTTTTCCTTTCTCTTTGGAGTGTTACAAGCTCTTGGTGCATAAAGAAGATCTGTAAAGTTGCAAAGACAAAAGTCTCAAATCCAAAGAGATATTCTTGATAAAAGTTAAGAGTCAGCCACGCCTACCTAAAACGGCTCGTTCTAACACGCCCCCACATATCTACGTCACTATGTGGAAATATTAGCATAATGCCGCCCAAATGTGCACGCAAAGAAA
>NW_015539839.1:61814-67220 GCF_001515605.1 Sinocyclocheilus anshuiensis | reverse complement strand
ATATTCTGTTACACCAAATACACAAAATAATGATCTTTAAAATAGCATCATATGACCCCTTTAAAAAAATTAAAAAATACTTAAAGTAATAAACCTTATGATAGGTCTACATTACTTTAAAAATAATAACTAATTTGATGAATTTTTACTTTAGTTTTAGTTATCCACATTTTAGTTATTGGAATTTAAAAACTGTTAATAAATACAAATTATTATTAAAATATCTGTAGTATCAAGTATCTGTATCTTTTTTATTTTACAAGCAATGGGACTTTTTTGTAGTTTTTTTTTTAAGACTCTACATTAAATAGTTAGCCAATTTCATGCTTTGGATAGCTTTTCATGGCATACTGAAGACCATTTTCATGACTATTTCATTATTTCGTATAAAGGCCCAACTTTTCCTCAACAATTTGTGATTTAATTCACTCTGCTCGATCGCTTTTGCTAATATGCTGTTCATATAATGCTAATATCCAGCAAACCCTGATGTGTGTTTATATAAGTTACAATACAACTGACTGTCTAACAGTTAAGAAAGTACTGTCCAATAATATCACTCTATTGGCCAATATACTAATCTAATTGGCCAATATGTCATGCCTGACCACTTGCAACACTTAGAGACTAATAATGCATAATAATGCTGACATTTAAAAACAAAGGCACAAAAGTTTGCAAGCATCTTTATGAGAGTGTGTACCCTCAAAGGTACCCTCATATTTCAAAGGTTACGGATTACGTCTAAGCACTAGCTGTGGAACACCAAGTGGTAAGGCATGGGCTAGTCATCTGACCAAGATAGAGAGAAACAAAGGGGCATGACATCAACAAACTCAGATATACGCAAACAGGGTAGGCACACTCTTTTCTTCAGTTCCCTCTATCCCTGCTCTTTGATCCAAGGGGGCGATAGTTACGTGAGCACAAAAAGGTCAGCAGGGTGGCACTTCGCCTGCATGTCAACTACCCTCCTCCTCGATTCCCTTTCCTTTCCATCTATCGCTCTTAAAGTCACATGTCTCCGTCAAAGCTGCGTCATTCACATTCAACACATTCTTCTGGCCTTGGCAGCCTCTCTTCACATGACTGGAGCACTGCTTAGGTCTCTCCGACCGCCTGCCCAAACAATTCCCTCTTTTTTAGTACCTAACACTGGGCAGCAGGGCCCAAAACGGACATTGACCTCCACGACTCAGGTGTCAGGAAGAAGACCCACACAAGACTTTCTTAGTTTTTCAGCTTGTTTGGCTACACCAAAGGTAAACATGACAGCTAGAAATGGTGGTAACACTTTAGTATAGGGACCAATTCTCACTATTAACTAGTTGCTTATTGACATGCCTATTATTAACATATTGGCTGTTTATTAGTACTTATAAAGCACATATTCTGCTTGACCATATTCTACATCCCTAATCCTACCCAATACCTAAACTCAACAACTACCTTACTAACTATTACTAAGCAGCAAATTAAGAGTTTCCTATAGCAAATGTCGTAGTTAATGGATTGTTAATTGCGAGAATTGGACCTTAAAATAAAGTATGAACGAAAAGGCTGTAAAAAGGCAAACCACAAAATCCAGTTTTCACACCTTTCGAACAAAATCATAGAAATTCATTTCCAAAACCTTTCTTTCCTGTTATGCATAAAAACATAGCAACTGCACTCACAATGAGCAACTTCTCACAGACAAAATTTTTCATATTTCATAACTAAAATTACTCCATGTACTCCATGTTATTTTCCATTAATTTCCTCTTTTTTTTCTAGGCCTATTTTAAAATTCCCTGATATTTCTATGACCATGAGAACTCTAAAAATCATAAACCAAAGAATACTGCAAGTTGTTTTTATATTGAAGTTGCAACATAACGGTATTTTGATGTTTATCCAAGTGAAATGGAAAACTTGGTTCTTTCCATCAGTTGTTGATTGGATGGAGGGAGATGTGAATGCACGTTTGCAGTAGATTGTAAGAAAAAGGTGAAGTTTAATCACAGATTGTTTTGGAAACATCACCAGAGAGAAGGTGCATTTTAATGAAAAATTACAAGGTCAAATAAATAAAAAACAAAACAACAAAGCAAAACATGCATGGATAAATCAGTAATAAGATCAATAACATACATTTATATAATAGATAAGGTGAAATAAAATTTAATTCAAACTTTAATAAAATATAAAAGTTATTTCTGAAGGACACAAAACTCAGAACTAAAAGTTAAAATGCATTATTTCTGTGCAGCTGGCATCATCAAACATTTCCAAACAGGTTTTGCGAACACTCTCTAATGGATTCCATTGGTTTGTCAAACCGACAGTCCCATCCCATGCCAACTCCCTGTTTGAGCCACTGCTGTTTCAGGGCCGTGCACAGACCTTTTGAGGGGCATGTGCTGAAACTGAAAAAGGGCACCCCCCCCCTTTTTTTTACTGGTCACATCTTAATGATAAGCGGAGAGTATAGAATACTACGTTCAAAAATTAGCTAGCTAGCAAATACATGCATATTAACATCGTAAACATTAACCATGCTGTGAGTGTGACCATATATAATATGATTAAATGTTAATAAATTAAGTGTATCAGCAGATAGCCATCATAAATCAAAGAAGAATTTTCTTAGAAATATATTTTACCTAGCTGACGAGGAACACTCAGTCGCTTTGTGTCAAACTCAAACGCAGTTATGGCCGGGTTTTTGACCAGCGAATGTGTGTGCAAATGTGCAGTTTGTCCATCATTAAAACGGCAGCATCACATTACGTTTTGATCAACAGGTTACAAAGTTTGTTGTAGCTATATGGGCGCTCAGTTTTTCCTGTTGTAAAATACGTTTGGCCAAAATGTCATTTTATAAAAGATGAAATGCTACTGTATGCAAATGCTATTTAAGTGTAGGAAAAAAAAGGGCACTTCGGAGTGTAAGGGCAAAAAGGGCATGTGCTCTGCACAAGTTGAGCCCTACCTGTGCACGTGCCTGGCTGTTTTGGCCTCTCAAACAAACACTTATGTTTTGATAATGTCATGGAGCGTCACAGTGTCTACATGTTTTAAGGAAATCATCCTATAAAATGGCTCACTTACAGTGAGATAGGTGAAAGCAAAGCAACACCGAATAAATGTAAGCTTTCACACATGCAGCGGATGCGAATTTAAATTGGGTGGAAAAAATATGTAAATGGTCGTCATCAAACAGAGAATATAATAACCCAGTGAATGGTTCAGGTTCCAAAGTCAAGCATACACACTCCACAGTTAAAACACCTGCAGGCTGTAAGCACCTGCTCATATAGAGACAGAAACAACAGAAACTCTAGAGCCACTCGTCTGCAGTGTAAGCCAGGTGTCTTTCTCCAAAACCCATAAAATCAACAAAACTTGCAATGAGGAAATGAAAGGAACCCGTACTGACCTTGAGAGCGGAGCAGATTTACTGGAGTGAAACTTAATCCAAAGTTCACGGAACAAAGGATAATGAGAGGTTACTGAACTAATAATTAGGAATCAAATGAAGACTGGAAACAAGACATCGCCAATCAGCACTTCTGGAGCGGACGGAGGTGTCCACACCACTGCATTCACATCAGAAACAAGCCTGTGCACTGCATGGTCTATATTGGAGGTCTTTTTGCTTCTCACAGCTATACACATGAACACTATCTTTGTTGGCACGATGCCAGGCTGGAGATATCAAGCCACATTGAACAGCCCCTCTAATGTGATCAGGAGAGAGAGCACTCTCACAGACTGTCGCTGAGAGCTCACTCGCAACGAGGGGGAAGGGTGGTCCAATGCGAGCCAGGCCCCAGCAGACTCACGGTAACCTGAGAAATTACACGGGGCGGCGGCGGCATTTCACAGCTTGTCTCCAGCCTGACCCCTCCTACACACTAGTAGCCCACTGTGATCCTGAGCAGGGACAGGGAGAAGCTGGGAATCATTTAGTCCGAAACCTAGAAGCCCCTCGTCCACCTCTTTATGGTTCAAATACCATAACTGGTCTTAACCATATTAAATAGGTAACAGTTTACAATAAGTTTCAACTTGATAAAGAGTTAGTTTACTCAAAAATGAAAGTGCTGTTATCATTTACTTACCACCAAATGAGTTTCTTTTAGTTAGAGTTGAGTTTCCATTTACCATATTTGATTTGCTCTTGCATGTATGTATGCGTGTTAAACGTGAATAAGTTATCTGTTCATCATATAAAGCAATTGTGTCTCTTCAGATGACTTGGATTACATTATTCATATACACTTTTTTTTTTACAATCTCTTTATGCACTTTGTCAAAGTTTGGACTTTCAATGGAGGGACAGAAATCTCAGGTTTCATTAGAAATACCTTAATTCGTGTCTCAAATATAAATAAAAGTCTTATGGGTTTGGAAAGACATGAGGGAGAATAAAGTATAAAAATGTTCACTTCTCAATTTTGTCTTTTTTATTAATCTAGGTTAATCTTAATTTTTAAATATACTGTTGTTCATTGTTAATTAATTCATAATAAATTAACTGATGTTAAAAATGTAATATGTAAGATTGTTCAGTATTGCTTATTAGTTCAAGATAATGCATAAACTAATGCATAAACTTACTATGAAGTGTTACCAAAACTGTAACCAAAACCTAACAATACCATTTTAATATTTTAACATTTTATATAATAACATTAAAAATAATATTATATTTAAAATATAAAATAATATTTTAAAGAAATAAAGGTAACACTTTAGTATAGGGACCAATTCTCACTATTAACTAGTTGTTTATTAGCATGCCTTTCAATAATATATTAGCTGTTTATTAGTATTTATAAAGCACATGTTCTGCGTGACCATATTCTACATCCCTAATCCTACCCAATATCTAAACATAACTACCTTACTAACTATTAATAAGCAGCAAATTAGAAGTTTATTGAGGCAAAAGTCGTAGTTAATAGTTTGCTAATAGTGAGAATTGGACCTTAAAATAAAGTGTAACCGAAATACATTTTTATTATTATTTTACTATCATTACATATTGTGTATATTTAGCTACACAATGACATATGAACAACCAGTCAATAATGACAACGATTCAAGTTTCACAACTTTAATTTAGTGCTGTCTATCGATTAATTTTTTTTTTTACTTATTAATCGCACATTTTTCTGAAATTAATCACGATTAACCGCTGCTGAACGTGACGTGGATCTGACACGCATCATATTTTCTCTCAAATCTTTTTACCTTTTCTGACCCTCTTCAGGTCTTAAAAGTCTCTATTAATGAGCTGACGAGTTAAATAGGGTGTGTTAGATGAGTGAGACATCCTGGAGTGCTTCAGGACAGTTTTGAAAACCATTTCAGAGACATGTTCTTAAATGTGACTCATATAAAATATATTACATGCAT
>NW_015539839.1:55408-61160 GCF_001515605.1 Sinocyclocheilus anshuiensis | reverse complement strand
TGGCCTAATGGTTAGAGAGTCGGACTCGTAACCCAAAGGTTGCGGGTTCGAGTCTCGTACCGGCAGGGATTGTAGGTGGGGGGAGTGAATGTACAGCGCTCTCTCCCACCTTCAATACCATGACTGAGGTGCCCTTGAGCAAGGCACCGAACCCCCAACTGCTCCCTGGGCGCCGCAGCAAAAAATAAATGGCTACCCACTGCTCCGGGTGTGTGTTCACGGTGTGTGTGTGTGTGTTCACTGCTGTGTGTGTGCACTTTGGATGGGATAAATGCAGAGCACTAATTCCGAGTATGGGTCACCATACTTGGCCACATGTCACTTTCACTTCACTTCATAAAACCAAAGCATGCTTTCATGAATCAACAACAGCGACTAGTATGTTTGTTTTCGAGTACAGCAGGTAAAGACAATGTCTCAATTACTCATCAATATTTTGCAGGTTCCACTTAGACTGCTAACTCAAACGGAGTAAAATAAAATTCCTTTTGCCATGGATGCAGTGAATAGTAAAGCAGGAATCACTGCCATAAACCTTCAGCATTCCGCGTGATTTCAGGCTACTATTTTGCTTTCTAATTGTGCATTAACATCCCTATTGCTACATATTATCAGTGCATTAATGAAGATTGTTTTTCCATCCTTGCACAGAGATTGTGATTTGCCTAGTAATATAGTACACAAAAAGAGTCGGTTGTGTGAGAATGCAGAGAAGCCAAATTTTTGGTTATGGCCATTGGCCAAGAATTTTCATTTCATTTTGGTGCAGCACAATAAACTAATCCAGGTTGCACATCTCTGATTTAATGTTCACAGGGCACACATGTTTTCTTCTACAGTAAATTTGGATTATTATGTCAGTCATTCTGGAGTGTCACTACAATAGCCAAAACTGATTCTTCAATCTCACCCGGCTCTGTTTTCCAGTGCAGGTCCCGCAGCCTACTCATTTCGCTCTCTCTCCAACACCTCCTCTTAATGTACTCAGGCCCATAACTAGGCTTTATTCCAAATAAAGAAAAGACAAAGAGAGAGAAAGAGCTTTCTACAGCCATCTGGGAACCATCAGCAGCAGAAGCACAGCAGCACAGGAAATGGTCACCATGCTGCTGTCAAGCAGCTCAGTCTGCAAGAGAACGACACGTCAGGAGCAGAGGAGCAGCTGAAGAGAAAGCAGGAGAAAGACAGAAAGACAGCGCAAGGGGGCAGATGAGGAGCCTGACAAACTTACACTCCTGTGCATCATGGGACTTTGGGAAAAATGAGGCTCTGAAACAGAAAGTTGTAAAGTGTATATCTATGCTTTCCCCATGTTAATACAGTATATTATTACAGTCTAAGACGTCCTTAAGCTCAGGGATTGGCCTAAAATAAAATTGGCTTTATACGGCAATATTTTAATAATAATAATAATAATAATAATAATAATAATAGTAATAATTATTATTATTATATTATATTATATATTTTATTATTTAAAAACTAGTATCATCATCTTCAAAAGTAATTAAATATTAATAGTTACAAATATTTTATATTTAACATTACTAAAATAGTTATTATAATTTTATTTAATAATGTTATTAATATTATTAGTAATATTATTGACTAAATTAGTTGTTTAAATTATTTTATTAAAATAATAATAACTATCATTATCATTAAAATATTAATAGTTACATATATTTATTTAACATTACTAAAATAGATATTATAATTTTAATTTCATAATGTTATTATTATTAATTAATAATATTATTGAATAAATTAGTCATTTATTTTATAATAATAATAATAATAAAAACTATCATGATCATTAAAATATTTATAGTTAAAAATGTTAAATTTTATTTAACTTTACTAAAATAGTTATTATAATTTGTATATAATGTTATTAATATTACTATTAATAATTAATGATATTATTGACAATATTTTATAGTTTATATTATTATTATTAGTAGTAGTAGTAGTAGTAGTATTACATAATTAAAATTCATTATAATTATTAAATATAAATATAATAAATACTTCATTTATATTATCAATATTTAAGAACAACAATGATAATAATTGCTGTTGTAATTGCTTATTATTAATAATAACAATTATAATAACAATTATTATTATTATTATCATCATCATAATTAATAACTGATACATAATCACTCAGCACAGCAGTGTTATTTAGATGGTCTTACCTGCATACAAATCCAAAAACTCTGGCACAAAGAGTGCATGGTACAGTTCAGTCATTTCAGACACAGTTCAGCCCTAAACATTCCTTTAACAAACCACATGTACCATCTTCGGTTGTTAGTATGTTTATGGGGAAGAACTGCGGCCTTAAAATAGCACCTTCCAAAAAAGAAAATGCTCAAATCTATTCTTAAACTGGGCTCACCCAAGACGTCTGCATCAAAGGATTTGCCAACTTCAAGAACTAAATGCCTGCTCCACTTCCCTCCAAAACATCTTTTCATCAGCTGCTAACTTCTTTCAGTAAACCTATTCATTCAAGAATGGACTAATCAATGAGGTCGACTTAATCATTTAGAGTTTAGCTTATTCATAGTGATTTAAAGGGGATAAATTAAGAGTAGTAACCTCAAGTCAGCACTTTTGTAATAAATTGACTGACGTTAACAATACTGAATGTGTCAAGAAAAGTACTAAGCTACTTTTGTGCAATATAACATTATATATAGCCTGTTTATTTTTTGAATATCTATGAGTAGAAATGGCTGCACATTGTTGTATTCAATCTAGGCTATTTTCTGAATGTCATAGGACTGAAAGATACGCATGACAATCGCAGCTTCTTTCGAATCACAATCTCGATTCCATTTCGATTTATCGTGCAGCCCTATCATAGGACTTGACTGGCTCGGTCTAGATATTTTTTATTTTAAAAGAATTTTAAATATCATATAATATATCGGATAAAATACGTCACAATATACTGTAGTTTTGTGCATTCTATTCAGTAAGTAATGCATTGAAGTAAAATATGCAAGTATACAGTGTAAATGTAATGGTGCTGACAAATTCATAGCACCTACTTAAGGGAAACCAAATCTAATCGATATGTCTTGTAATCAGGGCCAAGTCTGCATTCAATTTAATCAAATAACTTTAAAGCCTCATGCAGGGTATTGTGAAAGTACAAAAAGAGTTAAAAAATTGTTATACGGTAAACAGAGAACAAAAAAAAAAAAACTGAGAAAATGAAAGTGTGAGACTTCCATTTCCATCTTATCTAATCTCTGCATGGGAAAGAACAAGACTGAACAAATATCCCCTGCAAATAAAAGCTCCCATCTGTTTACAAACTGCCTTTTCCTGTAGCCTCTCATTGCTGTACATACTTTGGCAGTTCAGCACTTAGACCAAAGGCTAATTCGGGATCAGCTGACCAAACAACACTAGTCTAGATATGTAGACGATGACACATAGAATAATAAAAGCTAATCAAACGTATTGTGAATCAGATGTCTAAGGCATCAAAAGCAAAGGGCCACTGAGCACATCAGCAGGTTCTAATTAGCTAAGCTCGTCATGCTCAATGACTGAGCACTTCAAACAAACACTACAGATAACACTAGCAGCACATGACTATGGCGGGTCTCTATAGATGGAAAAACTGTGAAATAAAACCACTTCTTGAAAAACTGACCAAGACACATACAGTAGGTGCTAGCAGGAAAAATCATTTAATTAATTTAATGATCCTGAGCAACTAGACTGGGTATATTAAACACTATTAGACTATTTTTAGCTGTTCCAGTCAGGCCAGTAGTTAATTTAGTTTTTATTAAAACCACTAATATTTTATCTTGTTATATAATATTATATAATGTAATATAATATTATATAATACACAAATTTTATTTTTAGCACAAAAAAAAAAACACTCACCAAGCAATCAAAAATCCAGTAAAAACAAACAGTAATATTGAATTAAGGTTTCAATTTTAATATATTTTAAAATGTCATTTATAGTCGTGATGCAAAGCTGAATTTTCAGCAGACATTACTCCAGTCTTCTGTCTCAAATGATCCTTCAGAAATCGGATTTGCTGCTCAAGAAACATTTCCTATTATTATCAATGTTGAAAATAGTTTTTTGCTGGTTAATATTTTTGCATAAACGGTGATGCACTAGCATTCAAAAGTGGGCAAGGTTGCATTAAATTGATAAAAACTGACAGTAAAGATTTACTATTCATCAAAGTATTCCAAAAAATTATGATTTCCACAAAAATATTAAGCAGCAAAGTTTTCAACATTGATAATAAGAACCATTAGCTATTAATAATTGATCACCAATAATATTTGACAAATAATTAAGCAGCAAATCAGCATATTAGAATGATTTCTAAACGATTACGTGACATTAACATTGCTCACTTTTTGCATGTAATTTATTCAAAATTGAAATAACCGTTTTGTTTTTCATGCTGCTAAGAAGGCTAAGAAGCTGAAAATGGAGCTGACCATTTAGGTAGCACTAATTTATTATGCATGAAACAACAATAAACAGGAACATAGTTCTCAGCTTATTCTGGATGTGTAACCTACATAAAGTTTGTATCATGCAGCTGCCACTCATAACACATTCCATTCAGTGAAAATAAACAGTGATTAAAATATTAACATAAATGAAGATGTTTGTCAAAATCACACAGCCTTACTATGGAAGTGATTTAATACAATAACAACAACAACAACAGGAAAAGTCAAATGCAACACTGTTTCCAAAATAGTTTCCCACCAATGAGGAATGTAAATAGTCTGTATATAAAGTTCTGAGCTCTGGATCAAACTGATGGAGCCCTGGTGAATAATAAAAAACTCTTGAGCTTCCCAGCAAAAATAGAAAGGTCATAGAATAAAGGGAGAGACTATGTATGGTTATGTGTGTGTGTGTGTGTGTGTGTGTGTGTGTGTGTGTTAAAGGGGCAGGACCCCATCCCTGCTCCCAGACAGAGGCTGCCTTTGGAGGCCCTCTAGAGAGCAGACTGTGTGAATGAGTTACGACAGCTGAGGCCTGTTCCCTCACCACAGGAATCCTAAAACACACACCATCCTGCCAATAAAATCAAATCAACCGAGCAACAAATGCTTATCCAATGCTAATGTAATGCTCTCGTGAGAATCTGCATACACCTAAGGCACTAGAGCCGCCTGAGCAAACATCACAGATCGCTTTGAATGCAGCCACATGATCGTACAGACCCTGAAATGTCAGCATCTTTCCAGCTGTTTCCCATGAAGTTATTTATATATATACTGTGTATATATATATATATATATATATATATATATATATATAAATTGTATAAAACTTATTTATACAAGTCTTTATTCTTTGATCATATATAAACAACTTCCTGTAACCACTGAACACTTCCACAAAACTTTAATTCACCTATATCATAATCTATACCTTGTTTTTTTATTAAACAAACTAAATAGCCTTATGCTATTTATCTTATTTACATGACGGCATGTAAATTCTGTCTCTACGTTACATGGTCGCGCTTTCTGCAGCCTGCACCGCGCACAGCGGAGTTCCGCCCCGATGCGTGCACACAAGTGAGCACACTCCCACTAGTATTTGTGAATATTAAGCTGCAAAACGACTATTTAAATATGAATTATGCGTGTCTGTGTTAGGGCTGGACAATAATTCAATATCAATATGTATCGCGATATAATTTTTTTCAATAACGGTGATATGATTTTTAAA
>NW_015539839.1:0-54742 GCF_001515605.1 Sinocyclocheilus anshuiensis | reverse complement strand
GTATCGACCGAAATTAAGAAATATATCGTGATATCAATTTTGGCCATATCGTCCAGCCCTAGTCTGTGTTAAAGAATGGCGCAGACGCGCGGTTTTGTTTACTACTCGTACTGAAGCGCGCGTGATGCTTCTAGTGATATTAACGTCTGCCGTCTCACTAATGAGGACATAAATACATGAACAACATCTCCAGAACTGCTCTGAGTCACTTCATGAGCATTTTACCGTTTCATTTGAGTAAAACTATCCTCATATCATATACACACAGAAATGTAAAGTTATTTACGGCAACCCGTCAAAATAAAAGTTCGGTTTAACTTGAAGACATTGCGGCAGAAGTACATTACTATTGTTCAGTAGAATTTATGTAATAGGCTACTACTACTACTAAAATTATTAAACCTTATTTTTAAGTTATAATCATACAATATTTCTTCAATGTTTTAATTGTAATATTAAATACCCTTTATTTTCCAATGTTTAATTTTCATTAATTAAAAGATAGATTAAATTACTGTTTTATGCCTTAAAAAAAATGTAAATACACAACACAGAATTTCTGAGGAAAAAATCATAAGGCTATTGTAACAATAAATTAAACGTGTGTTTATGCTTTCAAATAATTAGACATGCTAAATCAGAATTTGGTAAATCATACAATATTTCTTTAATGTTTTAATTGTAATATTAAATCAATTAATTTTCATTAATTAAAAGATAAATTAAATAACTGTTTTATGCCTTAAAAAAATGTAAATACACAACACAGACTTTCTGAGGAAAAAAATCATTAGTCTAGTGTAAGAATAAATGAAACATTTTTATGCTTTCAAATAATTAGACATGTTAAAACACAGAATAAAACATTTCATAGGGCCCTAAACATGTAATTTTTGTTAAACTTTTGATAAACTGATGTTAAATTGTTTAAGTTTCATGATTTTAATTAATTAGACATGTTTTTTGATTCATAAATTTTAATTTAACCATTAAAAAGGAGTCCAGAAAAATTTAAACGGAACAAACAGATACTGATGATTAACAGAAATTCAACAGCATGTTTTTCCCTACACTGTAAAAAATGATCATTCAAAGTTGTAAATAAAACATTATGTTTTACAAGAAAATGCTATTTCAGTCTTTCTACTTCAAAATGTCACGTTCAATTCAATGTGCTACCTGCCAGTTCTTTCTAAACATTTGTGAAATTTACTAGCAATTTCTGAGTGAAAATTGTTTTTACACCCATTTTTTCTTAAAGGGTTAGTTCACCCAAAAATGAAAATTCTGTCATTAATTACTCATCCTCATGTCGTTCCAAACCTGTAAGCCCTTCGTTCATCTTCAGAACACAAATTAAGATATTTTTTATTAATTCCGAGAGCTTTCTGATTAGAGATCGACTGATATATCGATTTACCGATATTTTTCCCGATATTTAAGCGTTTTACAATAATCGGATATCGGTTTTGTAATATCGGATTCACTGATAAACTCCGCCATCTTGTGGATGTTTTGAGAATTGCGCACAGGATCAGCATTGCAGCGCATCTGAGGGGAAACAAGGCAACAACAACGGCATGCACAGGTACTTGCTCTTTAGCCTATTAAACAGCTTATAAACCTACTAAAACTGTAGTTTAAAATGAAGTTGATATGACTCCTTTCCTTTATTTATTTTCTCCATTTGAAAACATTAGACCTTCTACATTTATTTTGCTTATTGTTAATATTAGTGTTGCTGCTGATGCTTTAAATAAAACGTTTTTTTATTGTTGTAATATGAAGATTAAATTTAACATGAAAGACTGCTAATTTCCAACACTTATTTTTAAGATGACTGAAAGGAGGAAAAACCAAAGTGAAGCATGGACTTTATAACAGTAAATAAATATTGGTTCTGCATATCGGTTATCGGGCACATATACATGCAAATAATTGGTATCGGCTATAAAATATCAATATCGGTCGATCACTATCTCTGATCCTCCATAGACAGCAAGCGTCCTTGCACGTTCAAGGCCCAGAAAGGTACCAAAAACATCGGCAAAGTAGTCCATGTGACATTAGTGGTTCAATCGGAATTTTATGAAGCTACGAGAACACTTTTTGTGCATGAAGAAAACAAAAATAACAACTGTATTCAACAATTAATCTCCTCTGCATCATCCTGGCGGTATTTTGGAGAGTATCACAATGTATGCGCGTGCTTTGATCTGAACGTAAACAACAACGTAAACAGTGTCAGTGTATGTGGTGCGGCTGACACAGAACAGCATACGTTGTTTACGTTCAGTGGATACTCTCCAAAATGGCACTACACAGAGGAGATTAATTGTTGAATAAAGTCGGTATTTTTGTTTTCTTTGCACAAGAAAAAGTATTCTCGTAGCTTCATAAAATTCTGATTGAACCACTAATGTCACATGGACTACTTTGCCGATGTTTTTGGTACCTTTCTGGGCCTTGAACGTGCAAGAACCCTTGCTGTCTATGGAGGATCAGAAAGCTCTCGGAATTCATCAAAAATATCTTAATTTGTGTTTCGACAATGAACGATGAGCTTACGGGTTTGGAACGACATGAGGGTGAGTAATTAATGACAGAATTTTCATTTTTGGGTGAACTATCCCTTTAATTCTTGATTTATTTCAGTGTATTTTTCTCCTTTGTTATTATTTGGAACTGTGGGCCGAATCAAAGATCAACACAGGCCAACTTTGGGCACTTCTTCTATAATGCAAACATTTCATTACAGCTTTCAAAAAGCAAGTTTTCCTCAGAATGCACAACTCTGAATGGTTGAAACTTTGCACAACTTTGAATGAATACTTTGAATGGTTATCAATTAAAAGAAAATGCTTTTTGTTGCCAGATGATGTAAACTCGACATCTACCAGCAGGGGCTAACTGGACCATGCTAACACTCTGTGTGTGGTGAAGCTCTAGCAGAAAAATACAAACAAACTAGTTTGTATTCAGTGTGTATTTGCATTTCCCCATGCCAAACTTAACATACAGCAGTCACCCTCTTGGTCAGGCACAATAATAAAGAATGTCTGCTTGCTGTGAGGCTTTTCAATGCAACGTCAAATGCAACGCACCAAAAAGAGGAATCATCTTTCAAGGCAGAGAAGCTTCTGTTACTAAACATACCATTCTTTTGGCAAATTATGTGTAATATTAATGTATGCACATTATAATAGTGTCAAAGAAACAACATAATCTCTGTTTTGCAAGTCATTCAAAACAAAAGCTAATTCCAAATTAGCATTTTCAGTTTTGGTTTTCAGCCCAGTGTGTCCAGAATTTTCAATTTCAGACAAGAATTTTAATTTCAGTCCATCACTATTGAAAAGCTATATTGGGTAGGAGTGAAGCACATTAATATTGCAAAAGGTTTTTTCTTATTTGTTACAGTTAATAATTGATAGCAGAGGCAATCCATTACCAGGGCCCCTCTCAGCCCTGACAGAACTACTCTGGACACAAATGACCAGCCGGGGTGGGAGAGAGACCGGCAAAAAGAGGGGGAGGGGAAGAAAGTGAGAGAGACAGAGAAAACAAATGAGCAAAAATGTCTGCACCAGCACCTAGCTAAGCCGATAACCCCAGCCACAAGCACTGTTTGTTTCTGTTCTCTGTGCATGTTTGTTTCAGCAAAAACTTGCACGATTATGTTTCCCCCACCTAAGCATATTTAATGAATCCCGACTAAAATAAATAATTCAACCGCTAAGTAAAGAACTATTCTTTTGTTTTTCTGTGCACCCCACTGAATTCAGCACAGCAAGCTTTTAAAATGCAACTGCATGCTTGTAGGCAGTGAGTGAGAGCAGCCATTGTAGGCCTATAGCATTGCTAATGGCTTGCTAGCTCACTGTGCTTTGTAAATGCTTAGAGCACCTAGTGGCTTGCTGAGTTGCATTAAAACAGAAGGGTGGAGTGTGTTCTTGATTAGGTTGAGCTGCACAAGTCACTTGATTCCTGCATTTTTTCCCTCTGGCTCTCTTTCCCTGTTTTGCGCCAACCTCTCAATCTTCCTTGATGCTTACTGCACTGTGGAAAGCTGCTATGTACTACTTAACAATAAACAAGTTCACAATCTCAGAAACAGACAACTGCAAAGCAGAATTGAAAAAGCAACAGTAAGCACAGAGGTGCACACTGATGTAAGTGGGACATATTTTAATCGATACCACTGTTACACATGAAAGCCTCTTGAAATAAGTCGATAAGCAGTTTTCTGTCCTGTGTGGGCATTTCCTATTGAAACAGGAAGTCTGGGCATGACATAGACAAGCTTCTCTCTTTTTTAGGCATGCACAATATATAATATTCGATTAGTTGATTTAATTATAGAATATCGAATAGGTTGTGCGATTGTCTTTAAAAATCTCCCCATGTTTTCCGTGCTGATGCGGTGGTGGTGTTCATGTAAGCAGAGGGTGGCGCTGCCAATCATGCCAATCAAATGTTGTCAAAGACAACAGAAGAACACATTGTCTCACGCACACAAAAAAGACTTGCATAGCATATAACGGTTACAGTAACTTGGGACGATGTCAAATAAGAGTTCTGTGTGGACCACAAACACCCCCGGCTGGGTTAGAGGTGTGGCTGAATCCGTATTTAGAAAGGCGCGGAAAACAAATAACGCGTTCTACGGAGGGGCTAAAGGGACATGGTTAGCCGCTTGCTAACGGTAGGCTGTTACATTACAGTACATAACATTTCACTTACCACAAAGGAGGTAAGTAAGGAGGAGTAAGGAGGAGAGATGACTGATAGGAAGATGGTGAATGATTTGCAGATCCTGAGCACCACTGACAAACATCTTATCTTGTAAAATGTAAGTACTGCCGAGTGCTGCTCCATACGTGTGATCGGGCGTGTTCAAAAGCGATTTAATTGCCCCGCATATTAATAACGTTCCCTGATGCCCGCAGTTTATATACAGTATGATTACCCAACGATATAATTGCGACAGAAGATATTGAAATATATTTTTCCTTCCGTCTCTTATCTATTCCCTTTAGGGGTTCCATTTTTTTTTAAATGGAAATGTCCTAGCCTTATGAGCAGTTCATTTATGCTAATCGACGGACCGTTATGTTAATAAGTGCCAGTATTAAGATGTTTCAGCACGTTACAATTATATGGCTTGAGTTAAGGTAGCCTATATTCTGAATTAAACCGTTTATCATACAGATTGAAAGTGTGAATCCCGTCTCTCTCCATCTCTCTCTGTTTATGGGTGTTTGTGCGTGCATACAGGGGAGGGGTGTGATTTTCGAATAATACCCTGCGATTTTCGAATATTATTTTTGCTTGGAATGCCCATCCCTAATAGCTACCACTCACTTGAAGTTGATTCTTAAAAAATATATATATATTTTAATAACACTTGTTACAAAATTTTAGCTATCGCATCTCACAAAGAAAAAATTTTTTTTGCACTGTAAATTATAATGTAATAATAGGTTTACTTGTAGCATTTCAAATGACTGATTTTAGTTTTCAGCATTTTGTTTTTAATTTATTCAGGCAAAACTGTATATAGTTTTAATATTATTACTTATCAGTCATAACATGAAAATGATCTGGCTTATTGGTTTTGGCCAAGAATTTTAATATATATATCTACTAGTACTGTCAAATCGATTAATAATATATGTGTGTGTACTATGCACATTTATATGTATACATAAATAAACACATACATATTTAAGAAATATATGTAATATATAACAAATCATATATAAATATGAATATGAAAATACATACATGTAAATATTTCTTAAATATATACACATATAAATATTTCTTAAATACATACATGTATGTATATTTATATATACATATAAAGTACAGAGTACACAGTACACACACATAGGGCTGCACGATTAATCGAATGCGATTGTCATGCGCATTTTGTTAGTAAAGCCGGTTCTGTAATCAGCAGTAAATGTTTAAGCAGTGATAAAGGCATTGCATTATAAGTATACTTTATTTTAATTAAATTTATAATAATAATAACTCAGATAAACCATATATTGTCATAATCGTGTGTTTATTAGTCACGTTGAATCAATGAAAGCAGTTGAATCTTCTGTTTATTCAGCTGCAGCGATAGGCATTTCCTGGGTTTCTTCTGCGAGGCGTATTTGGAGTTTCAGCGCGAGAGCGCCCTCTGGCCTTTGGATGGAGATTTACTGCTGATCACAGAACCGTGCTTCACTGAAAGATATGCATGACAATCGCAGCTTCTGTCGAATCGCGATTTCGATTCCATTTCGATTTATCGTGCAGCCCTACACACACACACACACACACACATATATATTATGTAATCAAAAAATTTTTATTTTGGATGCAATTAATCACGATTAATCTCAATTAATCGACCTGACAGCACTAAACCCTATATTTTTAATTAGCCAGTAGGTTTAAGTTACATGAACAATGATTGGCTACTAGATAAAGGGGAGTGACATTCTGATTTTCAAGAACGTTTGATTGGTTTTAATTGATTAAATACGCATATCCTTTAAAAGTGAATATTGTAAGTGTTTTTGAAAACACACAATAACATTTTAAACAGAAATTGACCTTAAAAAATAGAAATATACATAAGCAAGTACAATCTAGATGAGCTCCATGTAAGAAATCACATGAGATGAAATAGTCTCAATAGCAGAAGTGAGCATTAACACTCCAGGCTTTAATCGGAGTTGCCACATTACTGTACCGTACATGTGTTCCCAACTTCATTTGGCTCTTTCACAATTAGTCTCTCCAAGCATTATGAGAAGGGTGTGAAAGAAGAAGTTTACAATGAAGAGAGGATGAGGCCAAATAGAAAATGCTAAGACACTAAAAAAATGAGCCGACCGGGACATTTTTAACTCACGTCATAGTCCAGTTTGAGGAATATGGTGTGGCTATTGTGGGGAGTAATAACTTATGATCTTCTGATGCCACCAGTCACATGTCTCGCATGGACAGGCCAAAAAAAAAATAAATAACTTTTTATACTCAGGTAGCCCCCTTTATTATACTTCTGTTATAGTAGCTAGTTACTTGTCTGAGACGACCCTCAGTAAAGCACTGTGCTCTTTGAGCCATCAAGAACATTCCCTTTAAACAGTCGAGTCAAATGATCTGCTCTGCTCTTGAACCGTTGCCAAACCGTCAAAAACACATCAGACTTTTGACCCTATTAAAGCTTTCCAGCACTAGAGGATTCAGAGAACGTGCAATGAATTTCAGAAAAATCAGCTGATCTACTGTTTTCTTTTAGTCCTTATAACAGTATGATTTAGAATATAAAATGCAAAAACTTCTCGTGAGAAGCTAGACACAATCTCAGATCTTTCATATAATGAAACGAAGTGCTATTGTGTCATTTCCACTGTAATGATTACATAACATGTTCAAAGCATTCAAATTTCCAGCTGGTTCAGATGCAAATGATAGTCATCTTTTTAATTATAAAACAACAGAGTGGATCCTGTTCTGAGGCTGCTGGTTGCATGTCTTTTCTGATTTTTCAGAAGTGTTCCAATCATGAATAGGACATAAGCTACCTAAAACTATTTTAAAGACTCAAGAAGAGCTCCATTTGGTTTAGACATAAGAGGGAACAGAATGAGGGCTAATAAACAATGGATTTAGAACAACAAACACTACTGTTCAAACATTTGAGGTCAGCACGATTTTGTAATGCTTTTAAAGTTTTATGCTGGCCAAGGCTGCATTTATTTGCTAAAAAATTAATATTGTGAAACAACATTACAATTTTAAAAAACAGTTCTCTATTGTGCAAAACTGAATTTTTAGCAGCCATTTTCATCAGTCACATGATCCTTCAGAAATCATTCGAATATGCTGATTTGCTGCTTGAGAAACATTTCTTTCTCAATTTCTTAAAAAAAAAAAAAACTCTTACCAACCTCAAATTTTTGAATGGTAGTGTACATTTTTGGAGGATGTCTACAAGTCATCTGAAGCAAACAAAAATGACAGGGTTATCTGAAGTTTCTCAGTGCAATCACAGTATAAGGAATTGCAATATGTATCTAAAATTGATGTTGATCAATGCAGAACTGGTCAAAAACAGATATAGAATCACTAATAGGCCCGTACACCTGGCATGGGGCTCCTCTTGAGGAGAAGTATTTTAGTAGCCACCCGGCTCCAATAAAAACAGTCTGGTCCTAATCAGCCACATGTGAAACACTGAGACAACTCCACCTTCATGCACCAGAAAACAGACTGAGACTAATGTTGAGGACGGCACTTCAAAACTACAGCAAACCTAGACTGTAAACTTATTGCAACAAGAAAGGAGGGATAAAGGGGAAGGAAGTTTCTCATCTCACTCTAAAAACCAACTAAACAACTACAAAGGCTTTTCTCCACAATCACTTTGCTTAAACGTGTCTCAAGCAAGAGGAAATCTAAAAATTACTTGTGAGAACATTGTATGTTACAACAAAGCACTTGTTCTTTCCTGGATCTAATCTTATTATAACATTGTTTGGATGAGCTCAGAAATCATTTTAATTAGATTTGGAGCCATGAAACATTGTTCATCACATTCAACAGACTACCGTTTACTCTGGAAGCCCAAAGCATGTGAAATCACACCCCGTCTCTCAGGCCTGTGCATACAAGGCCAAATGCAATAGTTGCCATTCGAATGTTCCTTCTAAACAATGGCAAAATATGCCAAATACTTGGCTGTTTGAGTCTAAACCGTGTTACTGATTGCACAATGAGATAAAACATGAATTCAATAGCAATGTTCCTAGCAGAGCTATACCAGATTAAAGGAATCCAATAAAAAAAAAGCATCACATGAGCCTGAAGGAGATTTCTAACATGTTTGGTTGGGGCTCGATAGCAGGCAGAGCTGTAAGTGAGTGATTTCATTACAGATTATTGGTGTATATTACCACTAAGAGGAAGGGAAGACCCCATGGTACACATACAATGTCTGAATGACTAAATGCATTGAGTCATCCTGTGCAGACAGAATGGAGAGTTAGGGGTTCAGTTGTCTTGGCAACTAAAGTAGCAGCAAACAAAAGCATTTCATATAGAAAAACCTTGAAATTCTTGCAAATGTAAGGTGACAATATATTTAATACAAAACACTCAAAATACACAGATCAAGGAACCAGCCTTCAATGTAATGATCATTGGTGCAAGCAGTGCAAATGATATCATTAAAATAAATTCCAATTTAATCTATCCATACCAGCACGGTTTTCTGCAACCTTGATGCATATAAACAATAGCTTTCGGCTTGAACCACACTTAAAAGTTGTCATTAGATTTCAAAAGAGCCATGCCTACTGCAAATAAATTACTGTCACAGTTTCTTGCATAAAAGAATGTTGCTAACAACTTTTGCATGAGTTAACTGAACATAAACATGTTTAGATTGAGATGTATGATAGTGGTGTCTCTGCGGGTCAAGCCACATTCCATTAAAACAATAAGCATCACTAAGGTTTATGCACAGCTGGCTCTTATCGTTTCCAACTGTACCAGACACTTTGGACTTGTACTGACTCCTATTGCAATGGATGCATTAAGTTTGTTCTGTTTCTTACACTTTGTTTTGTTCCTTTTTGTCTATGTTTCTCCCATCTCATACAACATGCATCCACTTATGGACATTCTTGGATTCAATTCCAAAGATTCTTGGCATGTTATTGGTGGCTAGCTGCTGCACCTCACTGACCAGACTACCACAAGTTCTCTGTCTGCTGTGAGTGACCATCCTTGTGTTCTGTTTGCGCTTGTAACTATTTATATGCAGGCCTACTTGTGTGTTTACACCCTAACCTCTAGCTAAAAGTGCTATATTAAGCAAACATGATTTTTGTTGTTATTATTATTCGTACCTTGATCAATTATGTCATGTGATGTCAACATGGCGCAGCCCATGAGGGGGCGACCCACTCCATGTAGAAAAAAAACAGCCTTTTCTACAAAACTGGCATGTGAGAGTCTCATAGTGTACATTAAGTGATATTTCTCAAAAATGCTCTTAATGTGAGTGTAAATCTTTTAATCAGAAAAAAAATACTTAATGCTCCTTTAAAAAACAAACAAACAAAAAAAAGTTATCTCCCAACACCGGTAGGTGTGTCCTAAAGAACCGATCAAGACGCCACAAATAAGGATTTTGCACATGCGAATTTCACAACCATTTCAGTGCTATGAACACACACACAGCGTTCATACACTCAATCACACATTTTTGAGGAACTGATCCCGTTTTCAAACTATTCCTGGATCGTCAGCATTTTTTGAACGAAAAAAAAAAGCCTTAACCGACAGATCGCGAGCAGTGATTGACCTGCGGTTGTTGGAAGTCGTACTCTAAATTTGCATGAATCTTGCCCCAACAGTCCTGCGGTTACAACACTGTCAGTGCATTTGAATAAGATTAAAACGTTACTTACATAACGCCGTAACTTCTTTTCAGGTGGAGACTTTCTGAGCCACCCCGTGTACACCACCTCTCCTCCGCTCATTTTCTTCTTACCTTCCAGGAAAATACGCGCTTTAAGTTTCGTGTTCCAACCTGCAACATATGAAACCAAAGTCCCAAAATATGAGGTGGAAATTGAGCCCAAGTGTTTTCAGTGCGTTTATTAAAACAAACACAAATACCGTCACTCCTCCTGGTTTCCAGCACGTCCACAGGGAAGAGCTTCCCGACAGCGACACAAACTCCTCTGGATGAAGTCCTCTCTTCTGGCGAAAGGAATATATCAAACACAGCAATAGCCGTCTGTAGTTGAGCCCTCTTTTAGTTTACACACTTTGTCTGTGTAAATAATCCGCTGTTTTCCAGCTGAAATGCAACGAGGCAGCGAGTGATACTCGCCAAGTTCGGCGTAGTGAAAGCTTTGCTTGATTACCTTATTTCAAAGTAAACCAAAACAGTTTCCTTGAAAATATATATAGTTTTTCCTTATTTTTCCAAAACATTATGGTCGCATTAGCACTGAAGTGCTTTTTGGACTAGAAATCCGTCCCGATCGTCGACCTTCCCTCCAGTTTCACTCCCCACGGCTCCTGCTGATTGACAAGCATAAACGTCGATACTTTCCCTAAACTCAGCCTCCTCTGGCCTGTGGAGGCAGGGAGAAGTCGGCCAAGACGGAGAATAAAGAGCATTACATCATGGGAAGTGTAGTCTTGGAGTGTTGCCCCGTCAGAGGGAAAACACTTGGACGGTGGCTCAAAGAATCGGTGTAAACAAATCTCTCAGCCGCGTCCCAAATAAAACTTGCTTGAGTCCGGATTAAGACTGCGATCATAAAGTAGTGTTGTTCTTTTGAGTCTGATCGTTTTAATGATTCGACTGAGCCGGTTCACAAACTCACTCTGAAGGAGTTGTAAAACAGTCACAATCGGTCATTTATATGATTATTATTATAAATATATATTTTTTTATAATACCTTTCCTATAATTAGTATCTTGTCTGCTAAAACCTTTTTTTTTAAAGAAATCTAAACATGTTTGTGTTGTTTAATGTGACAGCAAAATATATTTAGGCACTAAATTATTTTTATATATGTATATATATATACGTTTATATTTTTGTGTGTTGAATCATGCTGCAATAAACTGAAGTGAACATTGCAGTAAACACCGCCATTAATAAAGCCCAAAAAGTAATGAACAGCCAGGCGTGTCTAGATTTGGCTTTATTAAACGTAATATTCAACACATGATGACGTAATTACGTCAGTACGTAAAAGAATCACCGAATTTGCTTCTGAACTGAATCTTTAAATTAACTGTTCGAAAGAACCGAATCGCAGAAAAGAGTCCGACATAGGCTTCCAATTAAAACATAGTACGTTACAAGCGAACGTCTTGATACAGACTACACATACCTACCAGAATTGTCAAAATCAATGATGCTGACATGTAATAGCTAACTGAGTTTTTTATACAGGAGTTTACTTTACACAGGCCTACATATTTATAAAAATGGAGAAATGCAGACAGTTTAAACACTAAAAAGCATAGGTACTAAAGTTTATATCGCTGATAATTACCATTATAATGATGAAAAGTGAACAGTTTCTTTCAGTAAAGAATGTTCATGTTTGTGGGATTGGTATCTTTGGAATGTTATTGTAATGCTAAACGGCTTACTGGTTATCTCTGAAGCTTTGTGCCTACTCTCTGCTGTGATTTGCAGCTCAGTGCAAAGGATTGATTTAGTCAGTTTATTATCCTATAATCTTTCATCTTGTGATTTCAGGTTGTGTCTATAATTTATATTAAGTATCTTTGTCTACGACATAATTTACAATCAACACCTTGGTTGTTTTCTTCCATTATTGATCTAAACAAACCCAAGGATGATTATTACAGTATTATAACATTATAACAATTTCCATGTTACAGAATAAAGTGTCAGTGGGAGTGGCCTAAACTGTAGCAAAGACATGTGTAGATATCAGTTGTTGAATAATTCAGAGTCATTGATTTTACCAAATGGTTTTAGAGACTGTGCGAGTGGTGCAACACTGTTATAAAGCTAATGGCTCTGGGGGGATTGAAGAACTAAAGGTGCCCACATTTGAAAACCACAAAGCCAACTTTGCTACATGTATTAGTTCTCCAATTTAGAAATGCACATCTAAGGAGTGCTTCACCGCAGCCTTAAGTGTCTATTCTAAGCTAATGCACAACTTCATGCTCAAAAACAGATTGTTTTAGGGTTCACCAAAGGACAGGAGTGCAGTGGTTCAAACTGAGGACACTGGGATGTTGGGGGTGGACTTATGTATTGATAGCCACGAGGTGACTAACAAAGGTCTCATGCTCTGATAGTCAAAACAGACCTCAACTTGATTATTGTCTTAGAACCATAGAATATTCACTGAAATAGCACTTGTTTTAATTGTTGCTTTGGAGTTCAGTATAAACCAATTTATATATTACTATAGTTTGTTTCTATTTTGTTTTCATTTTAATTTTGAAGTTATAATAATTTTGATATTTTTGTCATTTTTATAACTTTTTTTTTTTTTTTTAATATGTGACCCTGGACCACAAAACCAGTCTTAAGTCGCTGGGGTATATTTGTAGCAATAGCCAAAAAAAACATTGTATGGGTCAAAATTATCGATTTTTCCTTTATGCCAAAAATCATTAGGATATTAAGTAAAGATCATGTTCCACAAAGATATTTTGTAAATTTCCTACTGTAAATATATCAAAACTGAATTTTTGATTAGTAATATGCATTGCTAAGCACTTCATTTGGACAACTTTAAAGGCAATTTTCTCAGTATTTTTATTTTTTTGCACCCTCAAGATTCCAGATATTCAAATAGTTGTATCTCGGCCAAATATTGTCCTATCATAACAAACCAAACATCGATGGAAAGCTTATTTATTCAGCTTTCAGATGGTCTATAACTCTTAATTTCAAGAAATTGACCCTTATGACTGGTTTTGTGGTCCATGGTCACATATGTCTATATAGTTTTTAAGATTTACATAAACTAAACAAAAATGAAAAATGGAAATGTTTTATTTCATAATTTTTAAAGTAATGAAAATGTATCAATGCATCTGTACTGAAATCAAATGTGACTTATTGTAACTGAACACTAAAAACAGAAATTTCAGCTTTTTTATATAACACTGAGCTTTCATACTGTAATTATATCCCTAACCTTGAAATAAAATAGGCACAGTCTTTTCAAATGTTTTAACCAGTAGTTAAGAGTCTTTACTATAGAGCAAAACCATAATTATTACATATTAACACTGTACAGCAAGATTTTTTTTTTTTTTGTGAGGCTAGTCCAATAATTGTGTAAAATCTGAAGTATTAAAAGAAACATAAAATTAACTTAAAAAAAACTTCAAAATTTAAAAAGTTCAATCAAAAAAGTATCCCCTGAATGAATAAAATAACTTAATTGTAATTAAATAATTGACAAAACAGATATAACTGTAATCCTCAAACCAGAAGTTGAAAAACTTCCAATTAAAATATTAATGCAAGTAGTTCACTGTATAGTATGGTCCAAAAATATTTGCTTTAATTTTTAAAACCATTCTCTGCCTAATGATTTTTGTTTAGAAAATGAAACAATTAAGATTCCAGAATGAGACAGTAATTATTACTGTATTCTGTACAAATTTATTGCCTGCCCATTTCTGACCTATAGTACTCAAATGCTTCAATTAATTTCAAATGAACGTCAATGGAAAGGGTAAAAGCATGCAAACCAGAAAAATTAAGACACATCTGTTCTGAGGTGGCACACTTATCCATATTGTGGGCAATCAGGACAAAAAAAAACACAGTCCGGTGTTGTCAGTGGGACTGTCCAGTACTCTGAGGCTATGTCTGTGACCCTTCCTTAGAAGACGAGTCTGCTGATGGTATTGAAGCCGCCTCCTCCACCCCCACCTGAGGGCCCACAGCTGCCAGGAGGCTCGTTGTCATCAGAACCATTGGGTCGGAATGAGCAAGAAGCAGCGGTTGCTTGAAGAGCTCGAGCTCTGGCATTCAGCTCCTGCTCCTGGAAGGAAAAGAAATGAAGGGTTAAATCCATGACAAATAAGAGATAAAGGAAAACGTTCCACATTTCATTGAAAAAAACATTTTTGACAACTTTTATTTGAAAATGTCATGTGGAATAACAATAAAAAAATGTCATTACACCTTGAAAAAGTAAGAGTATATCTTAATATATTCAACAAAGCTTAAAATGTAAACTATCTGATATTTTAAGAGATGTATTGAACTTTACAAAGAGCCATAAGGTTTTATAAAATAATTTAATGTCCTATGTTTTTCCCCCTTCATGTTTTTGTACCATATTACTTTAAGTTTTCATTCGAATTTGTTAAAATTAATTTTGTTAATACCTTTATTCATCAAAGATGCATTAAATCTACTGTAAAATATTTTACAGTTACAAAAAATGTTTTAAATAAGTGCTGTTCATTTGAACTTTCTAGTATAGTTTCCACAAAAATATGAAGTAGTGCAAATGTTTTCAACACCGATAATAATAAGTAATGTTCCTTGAGCATCAAAATCAGCATATTATGATTTCCGAAGATCATGTGACACTGAAAACTGGTGTAATGGCTGCTAAAAATTCAGCTTTGCCATCACAGGAATAAAATATATTTTTAAACATATTAAAATGTTTAAAACTGTTATTTTAAATTGAAACAGTATTTCAGAACATTACCTTTATTAATTGTATTTTGATTTTAAAAAATGCAGCCTATATAAATGCAGTATAATAGTAGTAGTAGTATATTTTTGTTTAATGCCATGTCAGCATCTTAGGCTATTTTCTTGGAGAGCATAAAAGAGCACCACAGACAAAGTACAATATTCCCACCTGTAGGAAGAGTTTGTTGTCTTTGGTAATGGCATCCATCAGCTCCTTCTGCAGGGGCGGCTCTCCACTCAGTCTTGAGCCATTTACAGCTGGCCCAGAATTGCTTGGTTGTCCACTGACCTCTTGTTTCCTGTAAATCAGGACATAGGCTGTGTCCTTAGGGAAGCGCCCGGTGACGTTCCGCAATGACTCAAAGTTTGTAAAAGTCACTCGGCTGTCATTAAACAAGAACCAGTCGGTGGACTTGTGGTCAGCGCATCCCATTTCCTCCTGTGAGGCTGTCGAGCTCTCTGATAGGCTGGAGCTTTCCAGGGTCTTAGAACTTGGGTGAGCTACATAACCATCAGTGCTACTCCCATTCCTTCCATACGAGTAGTAGTGACCGCTCTCAGAGGACATCCCAGAATGCACTACAACAGAACCCAAAACATACGGCACTGACAGCATTTCCGAATCACTGTCATTTGACTCACTATTTGTTCTGTTTCCCATCATCCCATCCTCCTTCTGAGAAGGCTTGAGCTTCTTAGCTAGATTCTCACCACTCTCGGGGGAGTCAGAGGAGGAAGATGATAAAACGGAGATACCATGCTGGCGTAAAGGCAGGCTCATGTGAGGTGGAATGCCTACATTGTCCAGGATCTTGCGACGGACGTGGCAGGTGGCATCGTACGAGAAGCGCAGCAGAGTCAGAATGAGGTACTCTGGTGCCGCCACCACCCGCATGACCTTCTCGGCCCTCTGCAATGAGGCACAGCGTTCACAGAAGTAGCAGTTCTCGTTCTCTAGGATTTCTGGAGCTAGGAAGTAGTCAACCAAATCTGGTACAGACAGTGTGGGCTCCACCACCGGCTTCTCCATCCTGGTTCCTGCACCTTCTTTTACTGAGCCCTCCGAGGATTCACTGCCTCCATTCACCGCCCCTTGGCAGGGTCCCACAGAGGAGGAGCTTTTGTGCTCATCGGTGGGACCGTGGCACTTGGACATCGAGGGGCAGAATGCAAGAGAGAGGTCTGTAAATGGCTCCTCTTTTTCTGACAGGCTGTGGCACTGCAGGCAGCGGATGGCTGTAGAGAGTCGACCACCAAACATACGCTCCACTAGAGTGCGACCATCTCCGTTGGCTGCCACAGGATCTGGATGCGATGGCATATCAGCGACTGGCTGACTTACAGCATTGTTTAGAGTTTCAGCAGAAGTGGTTGCAGGTTCAGGTTTTGGGCTGGTCACCTGAAATGCTGAGAGAGTCTTCTCTTCTTCATGCAACCTCAATATCACATAAGAAGACAGAACAAAATACATGAAATGCAAAACCTCCCCCTGCTGGTGTAAATAAGAAAACACATTATTTTATTGGTTTTAAAGCTGTAATCAATTAATATACTCAATCACCATAAATCTCATATTTACTATTATTCAAAAATGATAGATAATAAATGTGGTTTCGCTGACACGCGTAGTAAAACTTCAAGACAACAAACAGAATTAGATTTCACGGAGCTGAAAATCTGCAGTTATTAAATAATATATAGCTTTATTTGGAAAGCAGGGTTTCTAATGTTTTTTTTTCTCATCCTCAAAGCACGGGGCCCATGTCAGCTAAGGATGGCACTGCTCATGTGGATGTCTGTAAAAATAAATCTGCATGGCTCCTCTGATAAAACTTGTCCTTTCATGTGACAATTTTACCCTATGAAACCAGAAAGGTGTGGTCAGTCACATGTAAATAAAATTTTATTACTTAGACACAGTAATAAATTAAATATTAATTTCATAAAATATCCTATTTATGTATTTATTTAAATATCCCATTCCCATCTAAGAAGAAAACTGAATGGTTTTCTGTCTTGCATGTTCTCTCTCAAAATGATGGATGTCATTTTAAAAATGTGAAAATTACACACACCCTCTTATTTACATAAGGTAAACATCTAACCCAGCAACTTGGTTGACTAGTAAAATGATCGCTGTGCAAGCCATAATATATATAAATGTATAGAATACATATTTAAACATTTTATCACATACTTGTTGAAGCCATAGTAATAACAGATTCCAAACGTTTACATTTTGTTCACTTCTTTCACTTTCAATTCTTAACAGTTCTTACACCCTGTAGTGAAGCAGCGACATATTATTATTCTTATAAACAGTTACCAGCAATTTAATAATACTAAAAATGTCTGTATTTAAAACATATACACATTACAGTGAAGTGCAACAGTTACCGTATGGTGCTTGGCTGTAGAAAAAGCGATTTTTGGATTAATCCCTCTTTGTAAACTCAAGAGATGTCGATTCTTACTGTGAATTTTTAATGCAGGTGGCAGGAGAAAAACAGACATTCTGGATTCTAGATGGCAATAAAATCACACTAACCCATGTAAATGAAGAAAATGTTACTGCCCAATGAGAAACAACTGCGAACAAAATTTCCCCACACGTTATGGACTTATATTTGACCAGCTTATACTGAAGCTGACTGGCTGTCCTCTTACGGTCTTCTTTTTAATGTCTGTACAAATGAATGTGTGTTTCGCTTGTAGTTTACTTGCTCACTTATACTTCATACTCCTTGAGCTATGAAAAAAAATATTACAAGGGTATTTTATCCATTATTCCTGACAAACAGGAACCAGAATACTACTGTGTGTTTGTGTATGTAAATATGGATCAAAGACTCATGTCTGCTTGTGCTCTTGCAAAAGTTCAGCTTGTTCTGATCGGTCTTCGGGAATCATATAACAGAATAAAGCAGTTGTAATGTCAAATTGAATGAACATGTTAGCATAAACTGCCCTAATAAAGTTTCAAAATCAACTCAGTCTGGCATTAAGCATTTACAGCAAAACGGTATGCCTAGAGCAACTCTTAAACATACATCTTTCTTCCCATAGCCATTTTCTGAGTTTACCTGTCCAGCAGAAAGCGCAAATACTCTGAGCAGTCTTGCTGGGATCCAGCTGTAAACCACGACGGCCGAGAACCCTCCAAAAAACTCCGTGGAGAATATGCTGCTCTCTGGAGGGCAAATAACATGATAAATAAATCACTAGCAGGTATGCTTACAGGGATCCTATTATGCTCTTTTACAAAGTCTTGATTTTGTTTTGGGGGTGTACTAGAACAGGCTCTCATATTAGGTTGTTCGAAAAACACATTATTTTTCACATATTTTACATTATTACAACACCTCTCTCCCCAGTCTGGCATGAACGGCTCGAATAGTTCCTGTATCAAATGAAGGCCCGCCTTCTGAAATACGAAATGTGCTGTGATTGGTTAGCTGGGCCAGTGTGTGTTGTGATTGGCAGCACTCGGCGCCTGGTCGGGAAATGTCACGCCCCTTACCATAGCCGCCTGCGAGCTTCAGTGTAACTATTGCGTCAATATCAAATCATTTTGAGCGCGATTTAAACCCGGATGATTGTAACCACCCTAAGTTTGTCTGCCTTGGGAAAGCTAGCGTGTTTCCAACATAGGGATAACACTCGTTGCCTTCTCTAGTGCAGCTCAACCAGGTCTTGTCCCATTCGTCAATATTTGTGATATCACAAATCCCAGAAAATATGCGTTGTAGTCCAAACGAGTCGTACGTTGTAGTTTTTGAAAAGTGATTTATGTTAAATAAAATATCTCCTTTTGAATTGGACTTTGAGCTTTGTAAATTTGCAGATCTTTTTTATGCTCAAACAGCAACATTACAGACTAACTAAAGTTGAAAAAGCATAATAGGACCCCTTTAATACTCTCATTAAACACACCTACCCAAGCAATGTCAAACAATGCAACGTTTCAAAGGACATACAGGAAACTGCACAGAAGATAAACATACCTGTGTGTGGGCCAAGAAGGCAAAAAGAAGCTGGAGCTTCTTCATGAGGGTGTTGCTACCATTTAAATGCAGAGACATAACATGCCGTCTGAAACTTTTAAAGAGAGACTGTTAAAAATATGAGAAATATCTTAGTTTAAAATGTTTAAATTTTATGATGTTTTATATTGTGTTTACATGCAAACATTAAAACCTAACGGTATAAAAACGTAATGCTATCTGCTGCATATGGACTGGAGAATGTTAATGTTAGATTCATGACAGTAGAACAGTTGAGAAAGAGATCAGATAATAAGCAATAGATTTAAAACTTACTCGGTAGCCATAAATAAAATTTGGATGATGCTGTTCATGTAGCACGTGTTGCCCAGATTTACAAGTCCCGTCTTTCCCGTTTCTGATTTTCCTGTGATCTTAAGCAGGCCTGAGGCAAATGAATTTGACTGAGAGGTCCAGGCACTTTGGTTCAGAACAAATTTGATCTTCTCCTCATTAGGTTTAGGTAGTTCCTACAACAGAACCAGAGGTGGATATAAAACAGATGAAGCATTCAAATACACAACTGTTCTGACGTTTGTGTTCAGTAAGGTTTTTTTTTTTTTTTAAAGAAATTAATTAGTTTTTATCAGCGAGGATGTATTAAATTGAATAGCAACAGTAAACACTAATAATGTTACAAAACATTTCTATTTTAAATAAGTGCTGTGCTTTTGAACGTTCAAAGACTCAAAGCACAACATAAATGTTTCTTGAGCATCATATTAAAATGATTTCTGAAGGATCATGTGACACTGAAGACTGAAGTAAGGGCTGCTAAAAATTCTACTTTGCCATCACAGAAATATAATTTCCTTTGAAAATGTGTTAAAATAGAAAACAGTTATTTTATTTATAATATTTAACCATATTAGAGTTACTACTGTATCTTTCATCAAACTGCAGTCTTGAGGAGCATGAGACTTACTGACCCCAAACATCTGAACGATACTCTATAAAATTAGTTATTACATACAAGGACAAAATGCTAAACAAATTCAGCAATGATACACAAAACATGTTAACTGTTGTACATTCTTAATTTAGCTCACGAGAGCTAAAACCAGAGATTCCCTGTCTTATATCTTACTTTAATGGATTCAAGAATGCTGTCATAGAGGTCTGGGAAGCCAGAATATTGGTACATCATGCAGTGGACGAGTTCTGCAAACTGCAGCAGGAAGGTTTTGCTGTTGGGAAGGCCATCGTTCTTCAAAGACTTTACAAGTGGAACTATATGAGGAACCACCTGGTACAAATGACAAGGGTTATATAATTCACATTACATGATTACAAAGCAGATATTAAAATGCTAAAATCAGATACTAAAAACCACAGCTCCTTAAAAGCACTACAAACAATTACAATGTTCTAACTCGTTTGAATATTAAAAGAAAAAAAAAGAAAGAAAGTGGAGCAATGTTTACAGTGGCCTTACTAAGTGGAAGGCTTCAGGAGAGTGCTGGAAACTAAGCAGCATGTGTGAAAGAACCACCAGTGCTCCCTGTCTCACAATGGGATACCAGAGACGATTAAAGACCTGTAAACAGACAAACAAAACACATCCATACACATAAACGCTAGGGCTGGGTTTTGACACAAATTTCACAATTCGATTCGATTCTCATTCACAAGCTTGTGAATCGATTCGATTACCAACTCGATTCGATTCAATAACGATTATTTTGGATGCATATCTGGTACAGTACATGCCAAATTTTCTCAAGGAAAAAAAAACTCTCAACTAATGCTGTAAAATATACATGAGAGTCAGTTGGTCCTACATTACTATAATATTAGAGGTTAAAATTGACTGATTTGTTAAAATTACACAATGAAGTTTTTTAAATAATAAAGTTAGAATTACATAATATTTCTACTTCAATTAGTTTTTTTTTTAATATAAACAATGGTGGCTGTCATAAAAACTTGATGGATTTATTCAAACATAAATTAAACATTGAAGAACAGTAAAATTTACAATGAATATGTTACATGGTGCATATGTTTAGCAAAATGCCCCTCTCCACAGTTTTTTCTTGGGATTTAAGAATCGATATTGTTCCGTAAAAATGAGAATCGATTAATATCGCGATATCAATATTTTTACCCAGCCCTAATAAATGCACAGAAAAGCATCTGCCAGGCAGGTCACAACAACCAATTTTTAGGCATCAAAGAAAAAAAGTTAATGAACTCAAATAATCAACTAAATTCTGATCCATTCCACTTCCCAATCCTTTCTACAAACCAGAACTCTTATGCTGGAGTTGCTTGTAATTCTCTAAATATGTAACTTTGAAAGCTCTTTTATGAGATTTTTTACACACAGTACACACACAAACCTGTTCGATTTTGAGCAGTGTGACATCTATGAGGATGGTGAACTTTTGAACAGCAGCAAGTCCCTTTAATAAAGCAATGACCCAGGTGTCCACATGATTGGCTAGAGGCCAGGACAACCAGTCAATCATCCTGAAAAAGATGGAGAGAGAAAGCAGCGTCAGGACAGGCAACATCTAAAATAAAAGCCTTACATAAGAATAACAGTGCCACAAAAAAACCTTGACCTCAACATTCAACCCTAGGAAAAAACAACAAAACAAGCACTACTCATTTAAAATCTGTTGAGCCATGATGAACACTACACTCTTTCTAAATGACTTGCATAAATGCAATTACTACATACTTGAAGCACACAAGAAGTAGAGAAAACAACATGATGGCAGTTGGATCAAGGGCTTAGTCTTTTAAATGGACACAAAAGCACCATTCACCATGTGTCATACTGGCATCTTTAACATTCTGGTCAGTGGTGAGGCTTTTGATGAGGAATGTGATCATTTGCAGAGGGATGTGCTGGACCAGGCTTGCTAGAGCAATGGAGGGTTCAAATGAAGGGTCTGAAAAATGAAAACAAACACATTGTGGAATGATTATTAGGGAACAATACATTATAATTTCATATTTTTCATATGCATATACCATATTTAGGATTTATTTAAAGGGGTCATTTCATACATTTTTTTTTTTTATTGTGCATATACCATATTTTAAAGGGGTCATTTAATTTATTGTTTGACTGATCTCTCATGAAGGTCCTTTAATGTTTCTAAGCTTTTTGCATCAAAAATAGTTGTAATTCAGTTTTTCAAAAAAATTGCCATTTTCCACCCTTTCTGACCATTAGAATTGAACGGTTGTGTTGCTGCTGTGCTTTTAAGAAACACCCCTTTCAATCATTGTTTCAAAATGCATGTTAACAGACAATAACATTTCAATACAGCTACAAATCCCCGAAAAAATCCTGCAAAAATAGTAATTGCCAATTCCCACTCACACATATGTAGTCTAATCAGGATTATATTAAAAAGTGTGAAACATAATAATAATAATATTAATAATAATATTATGTTAAGCTTCTAGAGGTTCCTCAAAACATCCAGAATACAATATAAATGCATAATAAACAAGTAAATATATCCAACAGGCATTGCATAATATTAAACTATTATATAAAATATAAAAACGAATGTTTTAAAATATAAAAAGTAAAAAAGTAATTTATTTTAAAATGTACTACAATTATTATAATATTATAACATTAACACATATATAACAACACTACATTATTTTTCAAATATTTACCTAAAATATTTATTTGAAGCAACCCCACAGATTTAAGATTTTAATAATTTACCAAGACATTCACATGTTTATGGTTCTCATGGCTTAGTCTTTTAAACAAGACACAAAAGCACCATTCACAAGCTTTACACAGCGCGCGCACACAGTCTGACCTGCAGAGTGCTTGTGTCATACTGGCATCTTTAACATTCTGGTCAGTGGTGAGGCTTTTGATGAGGAATGTGATCATTTGCAGAGGGATGTGCTGGACCAGGCTTGCTAGAGCAATGGAGGGTTCAAATGAAGGGTCTGAAAAATGAAAACAAACACATTGTGGAATGATTATTAGGGAACAATACATTATAATTTCATATTTTTCATATGCATATACCATATTTAGGATTTATTTAAAGGGGTCATTTCATACATTTTTTTTTTTTTATTGTGCATATACCATATTTTAAAGGGGTCATTTAATTTATTGTTTGACTGATCTCTCATGAAGGTCCTTTAATGTTTCTAAGCTTTTTGCATCAAAAATAGTTGTAATTCAGTTTTTCAAAAAAATTGCCATTTTCCACCCTTTCTGACCATTAGAATTGAACGGTTGTGTTGCTGCTGTGCTTTTAAGAAACACCCCTTTCAATCATTGTTTCAAAATGCATGTTAACAGACAATAACATTTCAATACAGCTACAAATCCCCGAAAAAATCCTGCAAAAATAGTAATTGCCAATTCCCACTCACACATATGTAGTCTAATCAGGATTATATTAAAAAGTGTGAAACATAATAATAATAATATTAATAATAATATTATGTTAAGCTTCTAGAGGTTCCTCAAAACATCCAGAATACAATATAAATGCATAATAAACAAGTAAATATATCCAACAGGCATTGCATAATATTAAACTATTATATAAAATATAAAAACGAATGTTTTAAAATATAAAAAGTAAAAAAGTAATTTATTTTAAAATGTACTACAATTATTATAATATTATAACATTAACACATATATAACAACACTACATTATTTTTCAAATATTTACCTAAAATATTTATTTGAAGCAACCCCACAGATTTAAGATTTTAATAATTTACCAAGACATTCACATGTTTATGGTTCTCTGATGATGGTTAATGGTCACATGACATGCAGGTAAACAAATAAAATATTTCATCAATTTATTTATATATTTTTTATAATTTATGTGTATTATTCTGGTTGTTTTTATTTTTTAAATTACAAATTTCTTTTAATTTTCCATTTTTACAATAAAAAAAAAAACTGTTTGGGGAAACCCTGAATTATGAAGATAAAAAAATCTGTCATTATTTACTGTCACCCTCATGTCTATATGTTTACTATGGGCATTTTTAAATTATATTTTTATAGTGCTTCTGCATTCCTTTTAAAGCTCCATTCCAATGCATTCTAATTTCCTTCATTTGAAATATCGAATGAATGAATGATGCATTTATATAGCACTTTATTGTGTATTGCTGTACACCCAAAGTGCTTTACAATCATGTGGGGGGAGGGGGGGGTCTCTCCTCAACCACCACCAAATATCATCCCAAGAGGAATCATTGCTTACTCACCTGTGGATGAGATGACGGCAAACACCTCCTGCAGTGACGGTAGCAGCGTGGCCAGCTCGGCTTTCCAGATGCCCTGCAGCAGCACACTCACCCTGGTCACCTGGGTCACATACTCCCGCAACTCCCGCTCTTCAGTGGCAGGACAGTTGAAATACGTAAAGGTGCGCACAAGCTGCTGGCAGAACAGAACTCCAGCCTTCTCTCGTGGGACGCACTGAGGGAAGTCCATCAGTATGGTGGCCAGCTTGGCACAAGTTGCTGGTTCTGGCCGTTCACAGATGATGCGTAAAACCTCCGTCTGTAGCAGCGGTGCCAACTCCAACACAGCCGGGCAGCTGATGAGCAGTCGGAGGGAACCATGAAGAAAGTCCAAGATGGCAGGGTCTCTGTGGTCCAGAGAGCCATAGCCCTGCTGTAGGAGACCAAGCACGTATTCCTTACTGAAGAAGCGGGCAAACTCGTCGCGATGGTAACGCGCGTACGCTTCTTGCACTTGGAGGCCAACCTGTCGCTGAAAAGCATCCTCGCCCAGGAGAATAAGGCGGGTGGTGAGATGGTACAAGGCCTGGCACTGCTCCTCGGTCACTTCCTTTTCTGCAGCCTCCATCACTTTTTTCACAATAGCCCGTTTGACAGTCAGAGGATGGGAGGAGCTGACCAGCGCTTCCAAAATCTTATCCATGGTTGGACTGTATTGCACCACAGGAAAGGTTAGGTAAGCCAATGGAGCTGTAACTGTAGATGAGAGAATGATATTATTTCTAGTGTCAAATTATGTCTATAGTATTATGTCTAGTGTATTAGTCATGTCTGGCCACACATCATGTCAGGTAGTATTTCAAATTTACAAAAAAAAAAAAAAAGTTGGCGAAATTTGATGGCAAGGTTTGATTGTTTGTGAAATTTGATAGCAATTTCTGAGTGAAAATAGTTTCTACGCCAACTTTTTAGTGCACATTTACACTACATACATATACAGATTAAAAAAATGTTTTTATCTTTTACCTTCCTGTATACGTTTCTGAAACAACACTGTAAAATCTAATTAGTTGGGCTTACTTAAAAAAACTAAGTAAAGTGAAGTCTGTGTGTGACTTTAGCATATTGCCACACATGATTTAAGGATTATATAAACCCAATTAAAATCATCTCAAGGTATTAATGAAAAATTTAATTTGAAAAACTTCACTGATAAACACACACACAAAAAATACACTAAAGCTTTCATTAGAAGATAGGTCACCTTCTAAAAGCAATCTATTTATTACTTTTTTTCCCTTGAAATCAAATAACTGACTTCATGATGCATTGCTGCATAAACAGGAAGAAAATTATAAAGTTCATTAACAATCACACACAATAAATTCACTATTGCTATAATTAGAACATAGGTCACTTTCTAAAAGCATCCTATTTATTACTTATCTTTCCTTGAACTCAAATAACTCTGACTTCATGATGCATTGCTGCATTAACAGGAAGAAAATTATAGTAACATAAACTAAGTTCCAAGTGCCCAACCAAAGGGAACGCTAATCACTATAATGGTGAAATAAAATAAAAAAAACACATTTTAGGAAAATCATCATCAATTTATGAAGTTAGCTTATGTGATGTTCTCTCAAATATTTCAGTTGTATTGAGAATTCAACATTCAAAATGACTTTGGGAAACGAATGAATGCAACTAATGAAAGATAACTGCAGACATGGAAGAAACGGGTGAAAAATCTATTAAGACACTAAGTAAAGATAACTAATTAAATCTAAGTAAGGTAAACTATTGGATTTTACAGTGAATAAATTCAGAAACTTTACACAGAAACTTTATTCCACCCCACAGTTCAAGTTAAAAAAAAGAACTATATTGAACTATACTAAAAAAAAATGTTAATGAGAGTATTTCACCCAATTTCTCCTATTGTCATCACTTTGAAGAAACAATTTTAAAAAAAGTCATTTATTGCCAAACTTCTGTATTAACCAAAAAAAAAAAACTTGATTTTGCTGTTCAAATGGTTTCTCAATATTCCAAATAATAAAAAACTTGTTTTTCTATCAAGTAGTATATTTTATCCATCAATTAATATCATAAATTGATTAAATAATACGTGTGTGTATATATATATATATATATATATATATATATATATATATAAAACCCTCTTTGTTTACTTGTCTTTATGATTTTAACGCTAACAATTCTTAGCATTAATATAACACTGACATGAATATTCAAATTAAAGATTTAAGTTAAAGGATGTTTAAATTAGTTAAAGATAAAGTGGTATGTCTTTAAGCACTCCTAAAAATGACAAAGCTGCCTAGTATGAGAGACAATTCCAACTGCTAATATTATTTCATCTCTCTTACTTATGTAAACAATGTCTTTTTACAAAAAAAAAGAAATCAATCAATCATAACAAATGTGTATTTATTGCGTGTTACTCCCCTAGACAGAGCATTCTCGAAAGATCAATATCATATTTTATTGTTTGTTTAAAGTAAGAACATAAGTGTTTTCTCTAAAGCTGTCATTAGGACAAAGCTACCCGCTAACTACTCTGCTAGCTAGCTTGGCTAATACAAAGAAGTAAACCAACCATTTAGTAGAACGACAAAAAAAAAATAATAAAAAAATAAATAAACCCGAGGCAGAAAAAAATCGCACACACTGTTTACAGGTTAAATATCTGGTTTGTTCCTATCGTTATGGACGATATCAGCAGCTAAGTGGCTGATTTAAGAATCGAGACAAAGCAGATCCTCACAAATGCCACAGCACTGACTTAGCAAAAACAAGAATTACTCGCCTGTCTTTTCTCAAAGATGTCAGCAACGATCGACACATACCAAATTATGTCATTCCGAAAATGTCTTGGTACAGAACTTGAAATAAATCACATCAAAAGCCGAAATACATATTTTGAGGAGATTAATGTTGGGAGCTTCTTGGTAAACTGCGACCACTTTCAATCAGCTGTTGAAACACACATACGTCATCTGAACGCGCGCAAATAACGTTAGGACCCCACACTTGCGTCCAACGTGTTATTAATTATAATAAATCGTTCATTTTTAGAATAATTCAATAATAATTCTTAATTCACCTTATCCGGTTGGCTTAATCTACCGTTTTTTTTTTCTCGTCAAGTGTTCTTCTTCATTATTCCAAATAATAAAGAGATATTCTTATATTGAGTAGCATCCGTTAATGAATTACAATAATAAATTGATTAAATAATCATTTGAAAAATCATATTAACAACAAATCATATAAACTATACTATAAAATCATAAATAATAATAGGCTAGCTAAATCATATAAATTAAACAAAATGAAACTAATACATGATTCAAGTCACAGGTGTCTTTTGGCTATCTTACATGTCTTGTTTATTAATTCCCATACAGTAATCTGTACATTATACAGTTTTGCTCGACCATTGGTGAAGTAGGCTATGTTTATATTTCCTCAGCCATTTTCTTTCTTTCTTTCTTTCTTTCTTTCTTTAATAGCTTTACCTTTATTCAAAGCAATTCACATAACACACGTATATCCTTTTGGCCAGTAGTGTTTTTCATGGATCTTCCCCTCAACTTTTTGGTAACCACCCCGATACTTAGATCATATTCCCCCACTCTGTCCCTCCACTTTCCTGTCAGTTCTTTACTAACAAAAGGAAATTCATGATGCATATTGCCAGTGATTCCCATGAGCATTCATATGTAATAATGAATGCCACTGATCTTCAGATTGGTATATACCACATGAATTTTATGCACAATGAATACAATACTTTTTCAAGGTTAGTGCATGCATGTTAATTTCTTTACGTGCAGAAAGGGAAATGCAAATGTGTTCTATTTGATGGACTTTATTCAAGTTAGACAGGCAAACAACACAAAGAAATAGAGATTTCAATACGAAAACAGTGAACAAATACCTCCCGAAGAGCATGCAAGAGAAATACAAAATAATCACAGAGATGAATGGGTTATATCAGGATATACTCATTTACTTTTAATCATTCCTTTTATGTATTCCCTCAAATGTGAATAATTTGACACATTTCTTCTACAAGAAACTCTCTGGTCAAAGCCACATCCACTTTGACTGGCAGTGACTGTAAACTATCCATAAAGTGTGTAATATCATACACCAGTACACCACATAATTTTCATTGAATGAATGTCCAGTTATTACAAGTATTGCTATCTAACTTAACCAATACAGTGACTTTTTACTTATGCACCCATATCACATGCAGGTGACTGTGGGTTATGAGTCACGGTTTATTTAAGGTAATCCTAACCCCAAGCAAGGTATTGTTTTACAATGTAAACAGCGATAAGATTAATGTAAAACATCAATTACTATGAATCAGAAAAACAAATGACTGCATTTGCATTTTTCCATTTATTTAACCATTCAGAATCCACATGAAAAACATTTTAGATATATATATGTACATAGGCCTATATATATGTCCCTGTTACATTTAATGTTGTCACATTTTTGTATGTGTTAAATAAATACAGTTTTCCTGGTTAAATAAATATTACATAAAAAAAGAGAACAAATATAATTATATTTTGTATTTTATTAATAGGCCTATTATTTTTTATTTTATTTAATATTTTAATACTAATTATACATTTCATAGTGTTTTTATGCATTTTTATATTATTTTATATTTATATAAATAATAACTAAAGGCAGTAACAATTTGAACTATTTTGGAAACAATTTACAATAAGGTTTCATAGATCTATATATATATATATATATATATTGTTATATACATAGACATGCGGATCTTCAAACCAAGCATCAGAATGGTGAAGGTGACTGAAATGAAAGGCAGTAACTCAAATAACCACTCATTACAACCAGGGATGCAAAACGTACAACACGTCACGTCAAACTTATAAGCAGATGTGGTTGGAACAGAACTTTCTCATCATGGATGTGCAGCCCACAAATTTGCAGCATCTATCATGTCACTAAATATTGGTTTCCAGCACCTCGTTGAATCAATGCCACAAAAATTAAAGGCAGTTCTGAAGGCAAACAAACACGGTACTAAGGTAAGTGGCAGTGAGTTTTCATGTCCTTTTAAATAAACAAATCTACTAGACACTGTCGTAGCTGCATGTTGATAATGATGTTCTAGGATTTGCATGTTACATGTCAGAGCCCCAGTGAAGGTGATAAACTGTTCAGTGCTCAACCATCCTTACTTTTAAGATCTTTTAATTTCATCACGCTGAATGCTCACTAAAAACTGATGCAGTCATCACGTTTTCAGACCATTTCAAGATTTATTTTGACGTGACACAAAGTAGTGGTATCTAAGCGGGAGAGATGTTCTTTCATGTAAAGGCTTTGAGTACCCAGAAAAGCGCTATATAAGTGTAACTAATTATTATTATATTATTATTTACTTTATAATTAGTCAATAATGCCATCATTTTCTTCATAAAGGCCGAGAGCTCGCACGAAAATAAGAGGCGGTATTTATGGCATGAACCAATCATATTCAATCATAACCGATCATATCCAATTATAGCGCAATGGAATTGCCTCCTCTCACGTGACTTTCCCCCATTCATTCTCAATTACAACCCAGAAAAGTCACGGCACGCTAAGGGGTCTCTGTTGTAAGTCTATGGACTGAAGGGAGGCAAGCCTCCGCTGTAACTTTACCTGCGGGTGTCGCTGTTGGACAGTGTTACTTCATATAAACGAGTGACCTTTATACTTTTAATGCCATATTTATTAATATTTGCGATTTATGTTTGTAATATCAATTATTTTGTCATCCAATTTTTTTAATCCTTAAACCAAAGCAGCTCACTACAGCAGAGATGAAGATGATTCTTACTGGACTTCTCCTGTTTGTCCTTGGAATGAATGCAGAAGAATATTATAGAGCACACATTTATGTGTCCACTTCAATGGCCTGGATTCAAGCTAATAGTTACTGTAGAACATACTATACAGACCTGTCCACCATCACTAGTCAGGAGGAACATCAGAAGTTGGTAGCAGCCGCAGGAGGAACATTCTCTCAAGCTTGGATTGGCAGCTGAAAACCCAAACACCCTGACATGGTCGAATCGAGAATCATATAGCTTCACTAAGTTAAACAATAATGACAAGACTTTCAACTGTGTATATGCTACAGAGCTTGAATGGTATATAGGTTATTGTAAAAAGAAGCTTCCTCTCTTCTGCCATTTCAACTATGAATTGAGGCTTATAAGGATGAATATGACTTGGGAAGATGCCCTTGATTACTGTAGGTATTGGTTCACTGATTTGGCCAGCGCAACAGACCAGTATCAGTTGGAAATTTTGCAAAATAATAGCAAAGCTTCCAAGACAGAAGGTGTATGGACAGGACTGCATTTCCTGGCAGGAGAATGGCACTGGGTGAGCAAGACTTTCACACATATTCCATATCAGGGCTCACTGCCGTCATGCCCAGAAGAGCCGTACCGCTGTGGAGCTTACAACAACAGAACAGTGCCGTGGGAGATGAGAGACTGTGAGGAGAGGCTCGACTTCATGTGTTACAAGGTGAAAGTGAGTAACAGAAATGTATTTATATTTTTTCTAATTAAATTTAACAGTAATAAAACTTTCAATGGGTTTATTCTTTATTAAACGTATAAAAGTGCTTATAAGATTGGGTTTGCTTTCCTGAATTTACCTTAATATTAATAATAAAAATGAAGTTTGATTAAATGTCACTCTTAACAGTATACTAAGTGAGAAGAGGATGAAGTTCGATTTCACACAGGTTTTCCAGCAGATCAACACCACATAACTATGGACACGTTGCAACTTTTGTCAACCAGACCAGTTTTGAAGAATATATCAGTTGTTTAATAATTAGAATTTAATCAAACTTTTTCGGTGTAACGCATTGCTTAAAAAGTGTGTTTATGCTTTGTTTCATATTACCTTTTTTTCATATTCATATTACCTTTTTTTCATTTTCATTTTATTTTTATGCGGTTTAAGTGTCCAAATGTTTATAAAACTTACCGCATTTATTAATGCAGGTCATGTTGATTTAAATGTATTTAAATCTAAAATATATTATTGTCAATTCACTTTCATGTATAATACACAATATGATGTTAATGTATAGAACTCGAAATGTTAATGGTGTATTATTTGTCGAAATGAGTAGAAACATTAAACTAGATTAATAAATACAGTACAAGTATTTTTTATTACATGAACTATTGCATTAACACTATAAAGCCTTCTGTATATTTGATAAACAAATCTATTCTTCCAAATTTTTCAAAATTTCTTTAAATTAAAGGCCTCTAAATTATCAACATGAAAAACAAAAAAAAACGTTGCTGAAAAAACTGTACGCAGTCTACTGCATGCATTCTGTCATATGATTTATAGTTTATATTTTATTAGGATTTAAATATCCTTTTAATATAATTTAAAAAAAAGTCCCACTTCAAGTCATGGTACACAAGTCTTTTTGCTGTGAAGCCTTGATTTTTAAGTAAATGCAAGAATAACTTTTATATAATTAGTAATATTTCAAGATGAACATTTACTGGACTAGAGCAACTTAGATTTACATGATTTAGAAAAATCATGGTAAAATGTAAGTATCAAATATGATACATCAGGGTTGTGAGGAACACATATTTGTTTATCTATTGATCATCATGTTGCATTGCATTATATGTTTTGTCCCCTAAAAAAAAAAAAAAAAACAGAACTTTAATTAAAAACTAAGAAATTAAATATCATCTTACTAAGACATATATTGTCATGAGCCTGGTTTGACTCTAGTTTTCTTTTCTTTTCTATTTCGTGCTGTGCTATCCTAGACTCAGCTGTTCGCGATCACAATCAGTGCTCACGTTGATTGGGACTGCACCTGTTCCCTCTTTACTCTGATTTTCCTCTCTATTTTTCTTTGCGTGTTACGAGGCTTTTTGCCAGATTATTGTGCTTAGATGCTAGTCTCTTGGCTACTCTATTCCTTCAATTGTGTGATCTAGTCGAGTCCAGTCCTGCATTGTCTAGTCGTGTCCAATCGTGTGACTTACCTGGATTTCTGCCCAGTCTCCCAGTTACCCGCTGCCAGCAGTTCGCTCTCCTCCGGACGCGGTCCTCCGGCCCGTACAGCCTGAGAGGTATTCGCTCCTCGCCCAGCAGCCTGGGGTGACGCCCCGTTCTCTCACGTCAAGTCAACCCCAATGTTCCAGTTCTTCTGTGTTAATGTCCAGTTCTGCGACCACCGGATACAGCCAGTGAACGGCAGACTGTCTGAGTTTACTTTTGTGGACAATAAATCCTCTGTTTGACTTGCCTTTGCTTCTGGGTCCTTTTATCGTGACAGAATAATCTGGCCAAAGATGGACCCAGTGAAGGAGATCAATTCGTTCAGCAGTGGAGCTGCAGGGCGCAATGCTGGGCCGACACGAGGAGGAACTCGCCGCCTCCAGGTACACCATGGAGAGCCTGTCTGCCCAGGTGACAGACTTAACCAATCTGCTGCAGAACCTGTGCCCTGAGCAGCCGGCCATTACTCAGCCACGTAATTGAATGAATGAATGAATGAATGATGCATTTATGTAGCGCTTTATTGTGTATTGTTGTACACCCAAAGTGCACACACCAGCTACAGGTGGAGAGGAGAGAAAGTCATAGAGCCAATCAAGTGGATGGGGATTATTAGGAGGCCATGATTGACAAGGGCCAGTGGTAGCAATTTGGCCAGGACACTGGGGTTAGACCCCTACTCTTTACGAGAAGTGCCATGGGATTTTTAATGACCACAGAGAGACAGGACCTCGGGTTAACGTCTCATCCGAAAGACAGTGCTTTTTGACAGTATAGTGTCCCCGTCACTATACTGGGGCATTAGGACCCACACAGACTACAGGGTGAGCACCCCCTGCTGGCCTCACGAACACCACTTCCAACAGCAACCTAGTTTTCCCAGGAGGTCTCCCATTCAGGTACTGACCAGGCTCAACCCTGCTTAGCTTCAGTGGGCAACCAGTCTTGGGCTGCAGGGTGCTATGGCTGTGGCCATTCTCCACAACCACGCATTAACAACCCTTCTTGCTATTCTGGACAGCACACAGAGTGCCAAGCCTTTTTGAAGCTGTGTACAACATATGCTGAGAATCGCTAGGTTTTGTGCTCTCTCTCCTGACTGGGTGGGCTCGTGACTGGGGAATGGCAGTGTGGGAGTCAGAGGCAGACTGCGAGCGATTTTCTTCATTGACAACTAGCGACACTTCACCAGGGTAGGTGGTCTGCTGCCAATTATGCAATTGAGTTCCGCACCCTAGCGGCCACTTGCGAGTGGAACGAGCCGGCCCTCACTGCTCGCTTCTTGGAGGGTCTCTCTGGGGAGATAAGGGAGGAGATTCTCGCCCGTGATCTGCCATCCCGTTTGGACCAGCTGGTTGATTCAGGGGCTGAAGGGAATTTCATGGATGAGAACTGGGCTATTGATCACGATATTCCCTTTCAAGAATTAAGTGACCCGCCCACCATCTATGCCCTGGATGGCAGCATCCTCTCCAAGATCCTTCGAGCCACCGTTCCGGTGAGTCTCACCATTTCTTGTAATCACCAAGAGACAATTTCATTTTTAATTTTTTGTTCCCCCCTAACGCCTATCGTTTTAGGGCACCCCTGGTTAACTCTGCATAATCCCTAAATTAACTGGGTAGAAGGGACCATAATGTCTTGGAGCTTATCTTATGTTAAGTGTCTTGTCTCAGCTGTGCCTGTTGTGTCCTCTGTTTCTGTGTTTCAGGAGGAACCCGTTGATTTATCTGGTGTCCCGAAGGAGTACCACGATCTGCGAGCGGTATTCAGTCGTTCCCCGGCTGCTTCTCTCCCTCCCCATCGACCATATGACTGTAGCATCGATCTTGTCCCGGGTAGTATGCCACCTCATCGTAGACTTTATTCCTTGTCCGCACCCGAACGCGAAGCGCTTGAAAAATACCTTGCAGATTCGCTGGCCGCCGGTACCATTGTTTCTTCCTCCTCTCCCGCTGGCGTGGGGTTTTTCTTCGTGAAAAAGAAGGATGGTTATTTGCGTCCCTGCATAGATTATCGTGGGTTGAACGACATAACAGTTAAGAACCGGTACCCGTTGCCACTTATGTTGTCGGCCTTCGAGATTTTGCAGGGAGCAAGGATTTTCACAAAATTATACCTTCGCAATGCGTATCATTTCGTGCGCATCAAGGAGGGAGATGAGTGGAAGACAGCTTTCAATACACCCTTAGGCCACTTTGAATACCGGGTTCTACCGTTCCGGCTCGTCAATGCTCCGGCTGTTTTCCAAGCGCTCGTGAATGATGTCCTTAGGGACATGCTCAATGTCTTCATTTTCGTGTACCTGGAAAACATTCTAATTTTTTCACCCTCACCCCGGGAACACGTTCAGCACGTGCGTCGTGTGTTACAATGCTTGTTAGAGAATCGCCTTTTTAAGGCAGAGAAGTGCGTTTTTCATGCTGATTCTGTTACGTTTTTGGGTTTTGTCGTGTCCGCTGAGGGCGTTAGTATGGATCCGGCCAAGGTGCGTGCCGTTATCGATTGGCCCATCCCTGACTCACGCACCGCTCTCCAAAGGTTTTTGGGGTTTGCAAACTTTTATCGTCCCTTTATTCGGAATTTCAGTCAAGTGGCCGCCCCCCTTACTGCCCTCACTTCGACCAAGTCCTGTTTCTCTTGGTCCGAAGCAGCTCAAGTAGCCTTCGACCGTCTTAAGAGATTATTTACGACTGCTCCTATTCTTATCACTCCCGATACTACAAGACAATTCATAGTGGAAGTTGACACGTCTAATGTAGGTGTGGGAGCGGTGCTGTCGCAGCTCTCTCCACAGGATGACTGGGTCCACCCGTGCGCTTATTTTTTTTTTTCTCACCGTCTCTATTCGGTTGGCACTAGGCGAGTGGCGCCACTGGCTTGAGGGGGCAGCCCATTCGTTCGTAGTTTGGACTGATCACCATAATCTCGAATATATTCGTTCGGCTAAGAGATTAAATGCTAGACAGGCATGGTGGGCTCTATTCTTTGCATGGTTTGACTTTACCATTTCCTACAGACCAGGCTCTAAGAATACTAAACCCGATGCGCTGTCTTGCCAGTTCGGTTCCTCAGAGGACGTGTGGTCGGGGTCGTGGTCTGGGGAATCGAACGGCAGGTAAAGAGGGCTCTGGCTCGCGTCGCTATTCCTCAAGAGTGTCCTATGGGTAGATTGTTCATTACCAAGTCCATGCGTCCAGCTGTTCTCCGCTGGAGTCACGCCTCCAGGCTCGCTGTGCACCCTGGAGTGAGGGGGACTCAAGTTACTGTCCGTCAGCGTTTTTGGTGACCCGCTTTAGTCCGTGATGTACGCCGTTTTGTAGCTTCGTGTCCAGTCTGCGCCCAGTCTAAGTCTAGCAACTCCCCGCCTGCCGGTCTGCTTTGCCCCCTCCCTATTCCATCTCGTCCTTGGTCGCACACTGCTTTGGATTTCATTACGGGTCAAACACAATAATTCTTACAGCCGTTGATCGCTTTTCCAAGGTGGCCCATTTTGTCCCCCTTCCCAAACTCCCCTCCGCTAAGGAGACGGCGCTAACTGTATTTGATCACGTTTTTAAGATCCATGGGCTACCCTCTGACATAGTCTCCGATCGAGGGCCGCAATTTGTCTCTCAGGTTTGGAGGGAATTATGTAGGCAGATCGGAGCTACGGCCAGTCTGTTGTCAGGATTTCATCCACAGACAAATGGACCAGCTGAACGCGTCAATCAGATCTTGGGACGTTTGCTCCGTGCTCTTGCCGCTCACAACCCCACTTCCTGGTGTGAGCAGCTGCCTTGGGCTGATTTCTGCCCAGTCTCCCAGTTACCCGCTGCCAGCAGTTCGCTCTCCTCCGGACGCGGTCCTCCGGCCCGTACAGCCTGAGAGGTATTCGCTCCTCGCCCTGCAGGCTGGGGTGGCGCCCCATTCTCTCAAGTCAAGTCAACCCCTATGTTCCAGTTCTTCTGTGTTAATGTCCAGTTCTGCGACCGCCAGATACGGCCAGTGAATGACAGACTGCCTGAGTTTATTTTTGTGGACAATAAATCCTCTGTTTGACTTGCCTTTGCTTCTGGGTGATATATATATATATGAGTGACAATATTTACATGCATTTTATGGCAGTAGTCCACTGTACTGTTATAAAGATTTGACTGATTTACATTACAAGCTAGCAGAATTTTATCTTACTTTTTGGCCATATAAATAACCATCTGCACCAAATGGCATATTTTTGGACCCCATATATACCTGAACATGGGGCTCACACTAAAAAATAGCTGTTTGTTTTAAATAAATCTGATTTTTGTGACTTTTTATTTACAGTTTCATTCATTTAAAGACTTTACAATTTTAACTAATGTCAACAAGTACTGTAGAACCTTACTGTAAAATCTTACTTACACATTCCTGCACCCACACATTAGAATATAATCAAAATAATCAACAATGAGTGACACTACCCTAGTGAAAAATACTGTAAATACACTAAAATTTATTTGAAGTATACTACAAATACATTTACATATTTCTGTACTTAAAAAAAAAAACCTGCAATTGTACTTTTAGTATACTATAACGGGTATACTTAAAGTCTGCTAAATTGGAACAACTAATTTTGTGCTTAACGCACTTTAATTGTGCAGAAGTCCAAATAAAGATTTGGAAATATATTTGATTGTGCTAAAGTAGAACTATATATACTTAAGGCATACTTTAGTTAAGCAACACTTTAAATATCTTGCATTTAAAAAGATCAATAGAGACATTAAAACACATTTAGGCTTAATATTAAGAAATGTGCATTGTGCACAAGTAGTATGCTAGTATAGTATACTATATCAGTAAGTCTTAAGCAATATATCAGTAGGCTAAATATGTTAAGATTTGAACTATTCTTAGTATGAAATAAATGGATTTTAAATATATTAAATTTTTATTAGGGCATTTAAACTTCTAACATTTAGCAGTGTTTTCGAACAAAGGATAGTCTTTTGTGTGTGTGTATGCTGTTGTTCAAATTTCCAATGAATATGCACATGAAAAAAATTGATTGGAAAGCGGGGCAGAGGGCAAGGTTTCAGAGAGGTTTTCTTTTATTATTATTATTATTATTATTATTATGCTCACAGCTCATAATTTGACATTTAATGTTCTTTTAGTGTTTACACAGATTTTTTATAAACTAAACAGGCACAAGCCTGGCCACCAAAAGCCTTTGCCTGAGGAATGCTCAGCACTGCCCCCTGATGTCAGCAGTCCGCAGGGTGTTCCCAGTACCTACCAAAAGTGGGGCAGGGAAGGACAACCAGTGGAACCAGCATTAGGGTCTTGTAGAGATTCTGGAGTGTCTGTGAGAGGAACATCTTGGGTGGAGGGGCGCTGCAAGACCATAACATAATGGTCGGGGAGGTCCTGCCATTCCAGCCTCTCAATGATGTGGTGTGAGCTGGGACACTTATTGGCAAGGACTGTCAGGTCGATTTCCAGGGGAATGGGTTTGGGATGATCAGGCAATTTTTTTATGGTTAGATGGAGGTGGTTTCCTTCATTTTGCCAAAAGCAGTTTGTTATTTAAACAGTCATTTGCAGTGTGTGATTAATATTAATATAAAACTGAAAACAGAGACTGAGAGGAGATAACAGAGAGAGTGCATTCCGTGTTTTCTGATTTCCTGGCAAATGTCTGTGCCACCTGATTAAGAAATCAAAGAATTAGTTATAATGAACATGTCTTATCACTCAAGTCATTAATCGTCATCAGAGATGCACAGTGTTGTGAAAGTCCTATCATGAATTTTAAAACCATGTAGATCAAGTTTGGTCGGTCTGATAGTTTAAATAGGTCATAGGATAAAACAAGACAAAACCATATTATAAAAATATATTAAAAAAGAAAAGCAAAGAAATTACCAGAAGGCCGCCCTCCTTCTCCCAGTTTATCACTGATGTCACAGTTTGAGCAGATATCTTTCAAAAGATAAACATTTTAGTAGAGATAAAATTTCAAACAGTCACATTTCTTTCAGTTTGAGAAATTAAATTTCTGTAATTCAACAAGCTTTCTCAATCAAAACTGAATCATTTTCTAATTTTCACATACAAGTAGTTTAAATAGCGTAATATTACAGACAGACTGTATTGCAATAAATATTGTTATGGCAAATATTTATAATTAATTATAACTAGTTATGATTAATTATTCATATTTCCCTTATGAGCTGATTCGCTACAAGGGGGATAGAAATTAAATGTTTGAATAATCATAAAAACAATACCATCTCTAATAGTGTCACGGTCGGTGGTAGTGTGAGGAGCGCGGAATGATGAGACCAGGAGTACTAAACAAAGGGATTTATTCTTGTCACAGGGAATCACACGTAGCACGAGGAGAAGACATCAACATACAATTCCAGACCAGGGAGAACTGAACGGGCTAGAACTAAATAGGGTAGATAACGAGGGGCAGACAGGTGATGGGGATAACTAATAACAAGGAACAGGTGATACTAATAATGTGAAAAGGAACTGGAAGGACCAAATAAGGAAAACAGGAACTCAATGGGAACATACACGTGACAAATAGCATTGGGGACATTTTTTGTATTATCCATTACTTTATTATCCATTCATATCTAAGTGACCTTTTGATATCAGAGATCCAATGTATGTATATTCACACAAAGTTGATGTGATTTACCATCAGTAGAGCACCTAGAAGATCTGGTCTCAGCGTCCTGCTCCAGCTTCTCACTCTGCTCCACTTTCTCACTCTGAGCTTTCCCGTCCTGACCAGCTCTTGGGCGAGAGAATTGGAAACAGGCCAGCCTCCTCCAAAACCTCCTTTTCTTCCTCACCCTCTTCTTCTCTCTCACCTTCCTCTCTCCTTCATCTTCCTCAGCAGTACCAGCACGCTGATGAGGATTTGGCATGTTGGCGGTGGATTGTAGTGCTGTACTTGGATAATAATTTTTCACAATTTGTCTTATCAATTTGTCACAAATATTAAATCTAATGTCTAATGTTGTCTATTTTAATGTTTCATGATACAAGTAAATTAGGCTACATTAAAAATACAAAAAGCTCATTACTTACTTCAACTAAAACTTGTTGAAGTTTGTTGAAGTGTATACATTAACTGTTTAAACCCAATACTGCTAAATAAATAAATAATAAGTGCATTAATTTATTTTCATAAATTAGATAATAGTTTTGAGGAAAGGTCTAGCATCAGTTGTTTACAGATCCCACATGATTTGATAACTCATCTAATGAGACACATTTAAATCCAGATTCAAAACAAATCTGTTTAACTTTGCATTTACTGAATGAGTACTGAATCTTATTTATGTATAATTTTTATTCTTAACTGTTTTAATACATTCTAAATTAATTTTTAATTCCTTGCTTTTATTGTTATTTTTTATTTCTTATGAATGCTATTTTTTATTTCTTATCCACTACATCTGTGATTATTTTATGATTATTTAAAATCTTGTTTATGTCTAGCGCTTTGCGTATGAACTGTACTATAAAAATAAACTTGTACATTGGTAAATTGCACATGGTAGTTATAATGAACGAATAAACCCAAATAAATAAGTAAATAAATAAAACATATAGCATAATTTTGAAATGATTATTCTGAAGACACTTACCAGTAATAAGTTGTGGTAGTTGTTACTCAACTCCCATTTGGATTATCATTTAAAATGGCCTATCATAACGGAATTCTGATATTCTGACATTAGACAAGAAACTGTAAGAATCCCTTGATAAAGAGAATCCTCCATTTGCTTTCAATGAAAATAAGCCTAATGAAATTTGATATTTCCTGCAATATGGATTTTTTAATCGTTGAAAATCAATCCAGACCATCTGATTGTTTTCTGTTTTCTTTGTTCTCTCTCTCTCTCTTTTTTTTATTGAAATGTTGCTCATTTCTCATTCATTAGGTGATCATTTGCTAGAAGAGGTTGTGTTTCCTCTCACACCACGTACCAACTAATCTCTTCTGAGGTGAAAAAGATGCGGTGAAACTCTGAGGTGAAAAAAGTGTCCATTCCATTCATCATAACCATGAACAATGTTTCTTTGATCTCCTTGAAATTTGTAGAGAAAAGGCCAAATTGATAGGCTGATTATTTAGTGGCCACAATGTTCTGGTCTGCGAAGCAAAAAAGCGTATGGCAACAATAACAATGGAAAGTCAATGGAGGTTGTATGAGTTTATTAGAACAATCAAAGGTCAAAACCAGTAGATCAGTAAATACAGCAACCAAACCCAAAACAGATGGTAAAATAGGCGTAACGAAGGGGAAAGAAATGCTAACAAAATTGAACAAAACTTTGGAAAGACTGGCAAGAAAATCGGTTCCCTTTGCTTGTAACAAAGCTGTAGTGCTGTCGTGTTGGTTGTTACATGCTTTCCCATGTAAGAAATAAAGAAAATGCGAGAAATAAAACCAAAATGTTAAATCTTAAATGTTCATAAAAGAATCAGTGTCTTCCTCTTTGTTGCAGAGAAATGCATCTGTGCTCATTTTCTGTTAAGGAAGACATATTTGTAAATTGTGAACAACAGTATGCATTTTATTTTTAGCGTATATAAACGTTAATACTTCAGAATCAGACATAATCTGCAAACTAATCTGTTATTACTTGCCTTTAATTATAGAGACAAAGAAAGTTGAGTTTCTCCTCACAGTCTCTGTTCTCCCATCGCTATGTCTTGGTGTTGTGGGCTCCACAGCGGTGCGGCTCAGTTGGGCATGAAGGCAAAGGGAGGTTGTTTTGAGCATTTCTGACATTCAGCCAAAACCAGTTTCCATGCAAGAAGCGCAGGCCTGTCCAAACCCTGCGCTTCTTGCACTGTCCAAACCCTGTCTGTCTGGGCATTATTAGTCTCATTTTTAATCTGATTTACTGGCCAACCAAAATGAAAAGAAGCCAGATCAGTGTAGTGAGACCGGCAGTACACCAGAGCTTCCTCCCATGTCTTATTCTCCTGCACCAGAATGAAGTTCACATGGCAGAAGAAAGGGTATTTATTCGAACATGATGTTTTTTTCCAACGGTCCTCATAAGTGAACACACAAAAAGATGGATTGTCAAGTAAGCATTGCACAGCTTTAGTACTGATATCCTCAGACTTCAGTGCTTTGCAAATGTTTTCCTGGCTGTTGATCCAACTAAAATTGTATGTTCCTCCAGCTGCTTCTTCAAGCATCTTAAGATCCTCATAGTTAGAGACTACAGACAGGTTTTTATAAAACTGTTTGCAATAATTCTGAGCAACAGTGCAGGTCACTGAAGCGGTCACATGAATGTGCACTTTAACTCCTGTCTGACCTGTTGTTAGTCCACAAAGGGCAAACAGGAGAAGTCCAGTAAGAATCATCTTCATCTCTGCTGTAGTGAGCTGGTTGAGCTTTGGTTTAAGGATGGTTGAGCACTGAACAGTTTATCACTTTCAATGGGCTGCTCTCACAGAACATTCAAATACAGCAGATCTATTTTGTTTATTTAAACAAGTTGGAAAGTCAAATCAGCCTCAAATGACTTTTACATTTTTGAAGGAAATATGTTAAAGTCCAAATAAAAGAGCATCTATGTATATTATTGTGTATATTAGCTATCACTGTAAAATGTAACTGATGATCTTACTAATAACATTAAGTGCATTTAACTTATTTTGAATAAGTTTGTTGACCTTACTAAGTTCAACCACATAATCTAAACTTTTTAGCACAGAAAGTTATTAAACTAAATAGATTCAAGTAACCATTACTTAAAGGTGACATATCATGAAAATCTGACTTTTCCAGGTTTTAAGTGCTATAATCAGGTCCCCGGTGATGAATCTACCAACCAAGGAAATGTGAAAAAGATTAACCCAGTAACTTTGCTTTGGTAAGCCTTTTTCTGCAAGCATCTGAAAAAACGAGCGCGTCTGATTTCGCTCCCTTGACCTTGCAAAGGGATCTCATTATAATATTACCGCCCCTTAATCTGTACATTTCCACCCATTTTGATTTTGCAAGCGACAACGGTGTACCAGCTCTAATGCCATGGCCAAAGTTTGAGCAAAACATGCTGACTGTTCTGTCTTTGGCTGCACAGATGAGTACAGAACACTGTTTGGAGTCCCAGCCTCAGAGGAGACAACAGAGCAGTGCATTTATTGATGTATTTACTTTATATTACTGCTGCCATACAGATAAAACAAACAAACAAACAAAAAAACATGCAATTTATTTCTCAGCTGTTTACCTTCACAGACATAACCGACTGTTTTTGTAACTCGTGTGTTTTTAACGTAAACTTGTGTGTGGATGAGTTAGTACTCAAATGCTGTGACAGCCGCTTTCTGTATACATGTGCTTCGGATGTGTGCTCTCAGAAAACCATATTTCAGACGTTTAAACTAATATGGTTTAAAACGCATGATTTCAGAGCGATAAACATGATAATCAGAACAAAAACAGATGTTTTTTTAGCAGGTACGAGCTGTAACGGCGCAGCTCTATTCTGGAAAAGGGGGCGGGGAACAGCAGCTCATTTGCATTTAAAGAGACAGGCACGAAAAACAGTGTGTTTCTCCTTCCATTCAAAATAGGCATTGTCAAAATGATATAATAAATGATCTGTGGGGTATTTTGAGCTGAAACTTCACAGACACATTCTGGGGGACACCAGACTTATATTACATATTGTAAAAAGGGGCATAATATGTCTCCTTTAAAATAATTACTATTTGTAAAGTTTTCGAGTTGTCAAGCGCTGTTCCACCAATAGGTGGAGTTGATCTGCAACAACGGGTGAAGCATACGGAAAAGTTAGTCAGCTCATGTTTGTCATATTTTTAATCTCCTAATTTCTTATTATACATCAATCGATCATGTAATAATCGATACACTGCAACACTGGATGTGACAACACAGCTGTTGAGTTACAGTCAGAGCGTGGGCTTTTCATCTTCTTCAGGAGAGAGCGGTTCTCTGCGCTGCCTAACTGGTACACTTCTTCAGTGAAATAAAGGTTTGTATATGTTTTATTTAATCTATAAAGTCATTACTGTGCTGTAAATTATTTTATTTTAGGCAACGCAACATGCAGTGATGAGTTATCAGTCAGCTAAATGCGCCAGCAATGGTCGTTTCGCATGATGGATACGCCTACAATACATAAACTGATTTTAACCGTTATAATATTGAATTTAATTTGTTTTGATGTTAAAATATGTTCTCTAATCTCAGTACTGTTTGTTTATGGGCAGGTTATGGAGTCAGTCACGGCATCTTTCAGCTATGAGTGAAACGTGAGGCAGCGGTCTGAGGTTCGCAGTTCCTCCGCCGAACAGCAGCCCATCCAGATTTCCAGAAGCTCAGATTTCGGCGACACACCAGCACGAGAATTAGCACTATTTCGGTGAAAAAGCATAACAGAAAACAGTTGAATACACTTGAATTAAAATGTTAGTCTTAAATGTTACATTTTTTATTTCTAAAATGTTTGTTAAATGCGTTTGATTATAAATAATACATAAATTAAATTAATTTAAACTTTTAAATTAGCGTGTAAAAATTTAAACGTTTGAACTCCACACACAATGATTTGTAAATTAAAATATAAAGTAAGATGTTTTTTTTAGTTAATACTGTTTTCTTTATTTGCAGAGCTTATTGTGAAATGAATCATGCAATGGAAATGTAAGTATTGTTTTGTTTTGTTTTTTCTGTGAGAGCTCTCCTATTGAAGCATTATGAAATTATTGAGCAAGTTAAATCTGTGGTCAGCTTGTCAATGCTTTTTTCTTAAACTAAAATGTGTTACTGTCATATTAACTAATGTATTAGCTACTTTAATATTTCATTCTTTGTTGTAACCTTTTTTCAGATTACTGTCATCATTGCATTTTTAAAATACATTTATTGAAACTAATTAGACATTTCATTCTGTTTAAACCTTTTATTTATTTATTTATTTTTCCCCCCAGAGCACTGACATCACTGCTAAGCACACAGCAGTTCTTCGTGACCTTCCTCTCTCGGAGAAGAACCTCTGACTTTTTAAATACAATGTTGGTAAGTATATTGTTCTGTTTCATTCAGAAATCCCCCACACATCACATACAAGCTATCAATTACACTTCATTCAACTCATATTGGACCAGACTAGCATCCTCTGAATTTATTTAATTTTTTAATATAAATTTAGCATTTTTCTAATGCAACTAGAATTGTAATCTTGCTGTTGCTTTTTTTCTGTGAATGTGACATTCCCCAGATTTCCATCAGGATTCAGACTGTGTTGGCAGAAGACAGCCAGGAATCTCCACATTACACCTTTAAAGTACACCTTTAATTTTATTCAAAGAGTCTTTCTTTCCCTTGCACACAAATCTCTGAAACCAAAACTACAGTTACTGAAAAAACCTGCTGATGATGTAAATCAAGGCTGTTTGAGATTTAGAAAGGGATAGTTCACCCAAAAATGTTAACTCTGTCATCATTTTGCTTACCCATGTCATTCCAAACCCGCAAGACTCTGGTTAGTCTTTAAAACACAAATCAAGTCATTTTCAGTGATACCTGAGACGTTTTTGTCCCTCTGTTGAAAGTCCAGGTAACCAAAACTTAAAAGATTATAAAAGGTCATTAAGGTGTATTTAAACTAATCATATTCCGCTCAATTCAAATGTATTTATTTTACAACTCCTTTATGACATTTGTGGATCTTTTGGTTACCTGGAATTTCAGTGAAGCAACAGAAGTCTCAGGATTCATTAAAAGTATCTTTGTCTTTCAAAGACTAATCCTATGGGCTTGGAATGACTTGAGGGAGAGCAAACGACAACAGCATTTTCAGATTTGGGTGAACTATTCCTTTAAGCTTGTAGTTGCACAAACATTTTAAAATTATTTTAATTGAAGTCATACATTGTTGAACCTTGGTAGATAATGTTTTTCTACATTTAGAACAATATTAAACTTTTATTACAATTTTTTTGAATTGTCAAAATTAAAATTTGCTTTAAGCTGATGTTGATTGTTTTAAAAGGTCAACTGTTCAGTTTCAGCTCAAAGATTGTCAAACAGTCAGGAACGTTGATAGAGTTTTTATATTGCACTTGCATTGCACATTTTTGGTGCTTTTTGTGCTTCAAAAAGTATTAATCCTATGTTTTAAAAAAAACATTGCTTAGAATTTAGAGGTGCTTGAATGACATTGTTTGGTACACTGTACTACCTGTAGACAATAAAAAATGTTTTACAACAGTTCTGTTGTTGCTTTTTGTCTTTACTTAATGTTTTTAGTTTAGCTTACTTGATCATTTTAAGGCAATCGGTTTCCTAATATTTTCCTAGTACTGTGAACACTAATAAGAAGTTAACACAACTAATTATGTTGAGTCAACAGTACTTCTGTCAGGACCACTATCGTCAAAATGATAGATACTTAGCATAAAGCTTGGTTTGGCGGTATGGTTTTGTTCGGGGCAAAAACTCCCTGCCCATCCATGCAGCCTGTCATGAATGAGCAGGGAGAGCAGCAATAATAACCCCCCTAGGGTAAACCGAACAGAACAAAGCAGGTATCATTAATGTACTTGTTACATCATCAGTGTAACACATTATTCAAGATAAAGGAGTCTGATTCAGCGAGGAATATCAGAAACCCAAGTCCTGACTGTGGCGAAAGGAGGAGGGTAATTTGCTCCTGAGCAAGCGGAAAAAGCTGCTGAATAATACTGAATAGAGCTTGACTCACGTGACCAGCCAGAACTAACGCTAACGCTTAATTTAAGTATATTTTATTAACAAGTTTTCTGTACAAACTGTTTTAAGTTATGCCAACTTAAAATTAATACACTACTTAGAAATGTAAGGCCATCGGTTTCCTCACTTTAATAAATTAAGTAAAGTCAACTTATGACATTTTACAGTGTACATGAAACCCTTCACATGAAAGTACATAAATTCAAATTTTATTTTATACACTGATGCAAAGATGAAACTACTGAATGAAATGTTTGAATATGATACATTTCAGAAAATATATATAACAACAGCAAAAGAAGCTAAAGGAAAAAATAAATCAATAATGTTGTGACTGCACAATGTCAAGTCGCACCATCAAGAAAACGTTTTTGTTGGGGGAGTAAAGAAATAAAATCATTGCTACCAAAAGGTGCCTCTACAAAATGTTAAAATGAAAATTCATAAAGACATTTATGTATAGTCTGAACATTTTTTATTTATAACTTTATTGTATGCACCATAAAGAGTAACAAAATAGACAATAAGTATACTGTATATTCTAAACTGGCAGCATCAATATTATTACTATTAGAATAGTTACAAAGCTCAGGATTCATAATGTAGCACGTAGAAAATAGCAACAGCAAATATTTCACAAATCATAATTCTGGCTAAAACGAATCCACACACTTCAAGTTATTAATTTTGAATGAAACAGAAACTGATTTGAATATAGGCTTAGTACACCATTTTAAAAACAAAATGTTAAACAACAAATGATAAAAATTACAGTACTCTAAGGCATTACACTAAATCCATGTGTCAAGCTATACTGTACATCTAAGTCCTATCCAGCTGATTTGAATTCTTTGCAGCAGAATGGATGGAGAAATGCAAATAGACTTTTTTTTGAGAATTGTAATAGATCAGCCTCGATCAAGTTACTATCATCTCAATGTTTGACTGCATCTGTCATTCAAACACACACAGCATTTGCATTGCATTGAACAACAGATTGTTTGTCAAGCATCAGCTGAAAAACGGCAAACAAATGTAGCTGTTGTTTGCATTGTTTTTCATCCAATTCTGCATGCAAAGAAAATCCACGTCAACAATCAGCCAACAATCATTCAAATGAGAGAAATTAGGATTTGCCTTTGTCAACATTTACATTTCTTAGAATGAACATGATGTCATCAGTTATTGCACTATTAGATACATATTCAATGCTGAGAGACTGATTACATCTTCAGATACGTTCTTATTGAGATATCCTTTGCAGTGATGGAGAACACACACACATTGTTATTTTTATATTTGGGATTTGTTTGATAATTTAATTTAAAATGATCTCACTCTACTGGTTCCCAATTGCTGAAGGAATCAAATTTAAGCTTTTGATGCTGGCTTCCAGGACTGCCACTGACACTGCACCTCCCTATCTCAAATCACTCCTATAAGTGTATGCATTGCTTCCTAAAGCTACTGTCGTTGAACGAGCAGCTTTGTTGTTCCTTCACAACAAGGCAGAAATTTATCCTCCTAAATCTTTACCCTCTCTGTTCCTCTCAAGTGGAATGAACTGCCAACCTCCTCTTGAAATGCTGAGACCCATCACAACTTTCAAGCAGCAGCTGAAGACACACCATTTTCGGAAGCACTTAACCACCCCACAACCTTAAACCAATGCACTTACTTACTTTTCTTTTTTGTTTTTTAAGCAAACGTTGCATTGAAGACTATTATAATATAGTATAATTATAATATAGAAACATAAGCATTCATTATAATATAAATGCTTATGTTTCTCTATTGCAGGGTGCCTAAATCTGTTCCTGGAGGGCCAATGTCCTGCAGAGTTTAGCTACAACCAGCTCCAACACATTTGCCTGGAAGTTTCTATGACTACGTTCACACTGCGAGCCTTAAAGCCTCGTTCAGACTGTCAGCCCAAATCCAATTTTGTGCATATCCGGATGGAATCTGATTTGAATAACTGACTGTCCACACAGCGTATCGCAACTGTTCATATCCGATTTGTGTTTCATTAAGCGCTCTTTCATTTTTACGGAATGTGCATTGGTTTCTATGGTAATGCCGTTGCGTTGTTATGCCTATGCTAAAAACAACAGCAACAGCAATACAGTTTGCATTGCAATACAGATGTTGTCTTATGGTATGACAACATGTTGCCGTCGCGGTTGCGCTGTACAGTATTAATATATTTCGTCTTGTGAGGCAGCGGCAGAAACGCAGGAAGCTGGAATGTGCGGCTTTAATCCGTGCTGCCATCTCCACAACTTTCAAAACTCAAAGAGGTATGTATACTGGCAGTATATTGTGTTTTTCCGCTTGACTTGCACTTCCCAACGACACAAGCTTGTTTCTGCAAAGATGTTCAGCATGTTTTCTGCAAAAATATCTGACATGTTTACGTGAGGACTTGACCGGTCCGACCGGTCAGACTGAAACAGATTTCCAGAAATGCGATTTGAATAGGATTCCAAACCACATACGAATGTAGCTCGAAATAGATTTGCACAAATCGGATTTCATGTAGTTCGTTGCCATTCAGACTACCTAAATATGATCGGATTTCAATCGGATTTGCACAAAAATCGGATTTGGGCTGACAGTCTGAATGAGGCTTTAGTGCTCAATTTCGGATTTTTTCTCAGATCAGATTTTTTTGTATAGCTGTTCACATTGTTGTTTTAAATGTGGCCAATATCAGATTTCCAGTGTGAACAGATACAAAAATAGGTTTCTGTTCGTAACCCCGGTTCTCTGAAACATCGAGTGGAGAGATCCACCTATGGGAAGGGCATCTGCGCCTGACCTTTGCAGAAGCATCCAATTGCACCAAGTCTGGCTTGACAGACAGGAACGCGTGCCCAATGGCAGGTTAGGGGCCATCCCTTAACCGAGTGCATATAGTCCCTGCACGCACTACCTTTCCTCAGTGAGCATTTTCGCTTCTCGTGCAGCAAGCGGGGCAAACTTGGTGGATCTCTCCTCTCGATGTTTCAGAGAACCGGTGTTACGAACAGTAACCTATTGTTGTGATCTGTTCACACTGGAAATCTGATATTGGCCACATTTTGACAGTAACCTATTGTTCTCTTTCATCATCTCGTGTTCGAGATCCACCTATGGGTGATATGGACAACTCCCCGGTTGCCCAGTACACTCTCAGCCAGGCCCTGTAAGCCAGAGGATGGTCACCTGGCAAGGCGGTGCTTGACATGTCACCAAGTATCTGACCCCACACAAAGTGAGAATGCAATACCGGCCATGTAAGAAATGACATGTGGTAACATGCATACGAGACCTGACAACAAACATAATGCCAAGGCATATATTATAGAAATATTAGATGTATATATTGACATATACATACATATAAAAATATAATAATGTGTCAGGGGAGGGTACAGATGACCTGCTTAATGGGACAACCCAGGCTTAAAAAGGTGTAAAGAGTCTAAGGGCACAAGGCTACAAAGAGCCCACAACTAAAACAGAGTAAGCTACTGGGGTGTGGGTAACATCAAGTTGGTAGTATTTGACAAATGTGTGTGGAGAGGCCCAGCTTGTACACAAATATCCTGCTAGGAAACCCCTTTAAACGGAGCCCGCAAGGCCACTATGGCCCTAGTGAATTGCGTTCTGAGGCCCACATGGCTGCACTCCATTTGATTCATATGCCAGAGAGATCCACAAGCCAATGAGAGAGGCATTACTTAGAAATGGATTTGGAACTGACGGAAAATTAAAAGTTGCGATTTTCTAGGCTGATATGGCTAGGAACTATACTCTCATTCCGGCGTAATAATCAAGGAACTTTGCTGCCGTACCATGGGTGCGCAGCAGGCGCAATGATATTACGCAGCACCTGAAAATAGGTTTATTGGAAGTTACCTAGCTGGGGACTATGTTCAGGCGCTGCGCTAGAAAATCGCAACTTTTCATTTTCCGTCGGTCTTAGTACACGATGTAACTACAGAAGAGTCAAGTTTTAAATAGGAAAAATATAGAAACTCTTTGTGGTAATTTTTGAGCGAGATGCTAATGGTCTAATCAGATTCAATGATCTATGCTAAGCTACAGCTAAAAGTGTTACCGCCAGACCCGGAGATCGGCTGAATGGATTCGAAAACGGTAAAACTCAACTGTTTAACGGAGGTGGAAAATGAGCCTAATTTCAAAAATAGTGGAGTGTTCCTTTACCATTCTGAAATTGTATTTCCTCAAATGTCTGTTCAACACTGAGATCCAGAATATGGCGGAGAGAACTGTCATTCTTTGGAACTAGGAAATAACGAGAGTCTGCTTAAGTGCGGGGGAGACATTCGAACCAACGCCTTTCTCGTGGAGGAAGGGGATTTCATCTTTCAGAATGTGAGCAGAGCCTTCTTCCATATGAGAACACTGTCAAAAGAACATTGGGTCTTTTGCAAACTGAAGTCTGAACCCCTTTGTTATTGTGTGAATCACCCATTCGGGAGCTGACAAAGACAGCCAGACTGTACGTGATTCACGAGCATCCCCACACAAACCGGTGCTAGTTCAGCCGGTTTGCTCATTTGTGGTACAATGGCGCCATCTCGTGGGCAACTAAGGAGCAACATGTGGGGCTGTAAAGAGATGTTCCCTCTTATTAACGAATTCATGTGATTCGTTTGATTTGTATCTTTTTTGTGTGTTGGGCAACACTGAGACCGAAGCCTTTATTGAATTTGTGAGAGAAGTGTGAAGGGAGCTGTGTGGTGACACTGCTTGTGCACTTTTTCCTCACTGTATTCCCCTCTGAAAATGGGGAAACACACACTGGGCTACACCGGGAACAGTGTAGCCCGTGCCAACACTGACCCCCTGACTCCACCGACAGATAACAGATAACGGGGAAATATGAGGGGCAGAACTGGTGTCCAGAGGGCTGGCCGCCTGTGAACTTTAACTCAAAGCCACCTGTGGCCGTGCAACAAGCCGGCCCCCATGCTTTAAGTCAGTGGGAGGGGGGTTAGGTTTTTTAAAAAAAAATTATTTTTATCCGGCCGCACAGAGGGAATTTGGCACGACGCAGGCTTCCTAGGAAATCAAAGTTTAAAACCCTCATCCTCCTTTTCCTTATCGTCGCAGCGCTGCTGTATTAGCACAACAGCAGGACCGAAGAGAGCCAGGCTCGACTGGCGATTCGCTTTCAGGGAGACCTTGGGTGAAACCAGGCTCAGTCGGGGGGCCAGTTCTCCTGTGGCCAGACGAAACCAGCAGTTCAGTTCCAGGCTGCAGCAAAGTCACATTGTGCAGAGGACTTAACTGGTTCCTGTGGTCTTGTCCTGGTGGCCGTCTAGGAGACAAGGTCTACACTGGGGATCTGTCTCTGGGGCTCATCTAGTTGTGCTGATCGCCACTGACATTCAGGGCTGTAGAGGTCCTCTCTAGGTGCTGGTCCACCATCTGGGCTGGATCCGTTCTGGATCCGGGTGACTGCAGTGATCATCTGGTCTGGATACAGACTGGATCTGGTGGCTTTGGTGACCTCGGAATAAGAAAGAAACATACTAATATTAGTGTAGATGCCATTCTTCTAACAATGTAGCAAGTACATCTGTTGTTATAGGAAGTGTTCCTGCTTCCGGTTGTCCTAATTAATGCAGCCTAAAATCCTTTAATGGATTTGAATATTAGAAATGTGTTAGTGTGTTATGTGTAAGCCAGGTTAAAGAGATGGGTCTTTAATCTAGATTTAAACTGACAGAGTGTGTCTGCCACCCGAACAATGTTAGGTAGGTTATTCCGGAGTTTGGGCGCTAAATAGGAGAAGGATCTGCCGCCCGCAGTTGATTTTGATATTCTAGGTATTATCAAATTGCCAGAGTTGGAAAAATGCAGATTTACAAATGCTTGAAACGTGGCTTTCAAAGGAAAGATTGCTATCAAATAGCACACCTAGGTTCCTAACTGATGACGAAGAATTGACAGAGCAACCATCAAGTGTTAAACAGTGTTCTAGGTTATTATATGCGGAGGTTTTATGTCCGATAATTAACACCTCTGTTTTTTTCAGAATTTAGCAGTAAGAAATTACTCGTCATCCAGTTTTTTATATCGACTATGTATCATCAGCATAACAGTGAAAGCTAACACCGTGTTTCCTGATGATATCTCCCAAGGGTAACATGTAAAGCGTGAAGAGTAACGGCCCTAGTACTGAGCCTTGAGGTACTCCATACTGCACTTGTGATCGATACGATACCTCTTCATTCATTGCTACAAATTGATGGCGGTCAGATAAGTACAATTTGAACCATGCTAATACACTTCCACCAGGTCATTTGTAACTCTAATGAGAGCAGTCTCAGTACTATGATATGGTCTAAATCCTGACTGGAAATCCTCAGATACCACTTTTCTCTAAGAAGGAATATAATTGTGAGGATACTACCTTTTCTAGTATCTTGGACAGAAAAGGGAAATTTGAGATCGGTCTGTAATTAACTAGTTCTTTGGGGTCAAGTTGTGTTTTTTTTATGAGGGGCTTAATAACAGCCAGTTTGAAGGTTTTGGGGACATATCGTAATTAGGGGTGCGTCGATCCGATATTCAGTATCGGTATCACTCCGATAATGGCATTTTCTGCTGGATCGGGGTATCGGTCAGACGAGACCGATCCAAATCCGATATAGTGCGTATACTATTGTGTTATTATTAAGCCCCACGAAAGCCACAAAAACATAATAAAGCACCATAAAGTTTTCGTGCACTATATTTCAAGTGTTCTGAAGCTTTCCCATAGTTTAATGTGAGGTACAGATTAATATTTAAGTCAAGTTCACGTAAACTCTTCTCTCCGCAGCGGCTGTCTGTCATCCTCCATTCAACATTCAAACTGTTTGTCATGTTCGGTCATGACAGTCAAGACAATGAAACTCTCTCCAAGATGATTAAATGTTCCTGATGTTATACTTGATCTGTAAATAAAGATAAATGGTTTTCCATAAAAGGAATTTATCTTGCTGGAGTTTCGTGCTGTTTCTAAATCGTGTCAATTTCTACCGGATATCTGGTTAGATCACAAGACTGGAGTAGAGAGCACTATGAATTGTTCGTCACGAGCACAGTAACTGAAATTTAAAACTGTTAAAAGAAAAGGCTCAATAAACTAAAGCACATATCTAGTACACTATGCATCAATATCTCTTCACTTTGTGCTTTGAACTTCTCTATGCTGCGCGCTGTGACTCCGTGTTGCTTCAAGCATGTCATTTTGCGCACGGGATTGTAATGAAATTAACTAATTTGTAAGGGAATTAATTATTATTATTTCATTCAGGTTTTGAGAGGACTCGGATCTGAAAATTCGGAGTCAACCTGATTAAAACTGATTTCAAATTTGATAGTTTACACTTTATCAACGGTCGTCCAGTGAGACGTCCGTGTACATTACCGATTCTGTTCATATTACTTCGTGGCCAACGACACATAGACAAAATGGTAATCTTATTAAATTTTGAGCAAGGTAACAAGGATCTAGGCAGAGTTTTAACTTTAAAATGTCACGACACAAGACAATGATTCTTTATAAATGAAACAAGAATGTATTGGCTATTCTAGATTACATTGACCTAAGCTAAGACATACACATACATACACACACACACAGTTCTGAAGAATGAAAGTTACGGAGTTTGTATGAAGTTCCCAAAGTTCTAACTCGTTTTCCACGAGTGGTTTTAAATTCAACCTGAGAGAATCACAAAGCAGAGGGTTGTCTTACGTTTACCGCTTCAATGGTTCAGCACCTATTTCAGCGGATAGAAGACCTTGTTTGTACTTGCATTTGTGATGGCGGCTGCAACGGGGTTTTCCTCGTAGCCGGAGGGAATTCCGGAGCTTCTGATTGGTTGCTGAGATGACGTTTGGCTGACGTCGTTTCTGGGAATGTCCTCGGCGGTGATTGGTTGGTTGCCGGGTTGCGGAGGAGCCTCGAAGTTCTTCTGAGAGAGTCTGCTTTAGCAAGACTTTGCGTTCTGCAGAGTTACGAAGCTTCAACGGAGTAGTTGAGTTCTAGATGGTTGATCGCCTGATGGTTCAGCTTGTGAGCACAAGTTAGAGTGCTCTCCACACGGCAACAAGGCCTTGCTCGGGAGAGCAAGTGGTGAAGAGCCTGCGTTCGGGAGAGCAAGCGGCAAAAAGTAGATGACTGATCGCTTTGATGGTAAGCGTGTGAGCACAAGTTGGAGTGCTCTTAACACGGCGAAAAGCGACGAAGCAAGCAAGCAAGCACTGGAGTCTGTCTTGCTCCGATGGAGTATATTGCTCCGATACTTTAAACGATTTTAAATGATTGTCT